>NW_007081509.1:33524-64092 GCF_000164805.1 Carlito syrichta
GTGAGACTCCAACTCAAAAAAAAAAAAAATACCTTAACCAATTTTAAATAATATATATTATGCAAATTATGTTCTCATACCACAATGTAATTAACTATAAGTAAATAGCAGAACATAGATGGAAACCCCAGATATCTGGAGATTAAACAGCACACTTTTTCAAAAATGTGCCAAAAAAGTTTCAAGAGAAATTTACAAATATTTTGAACTGGATAAAAAGGATAACACAACTTATCAAAATTTGAGAAATGCAATAAAAAGCAGTAGTTAGAGAAAAATTATGGCATTAAATGCATATGGTGACAAAAGATGAAAGGTATAAAGTCAATAATCTAGAGATAGGATTAAGATGACCAAGAAGAAACACCTAGAAAGTGTTTCTCCTATGAAGTATACTGAAATAGAGAGTTCCATAGCACACAGAGAGGGACAAGACTAGCAGCATACCCCACAGCTCACCAGAGAAGCAACAAGATCCACAGAGGGCAAAGAAGAAAAAATTGGTCAGCCTGGGTTGGAACTAGCCAGACTCACCTCAATCACTGCATAAGTCACAAGCAACCTGTAGATGCAATGGGGGAGGTGAGTGAGGGAAATTTAGGAGTTCTGTACTCCTATCATGAACTTTGAAGGTCCCCTGAGACACAGACTCCAGTTCTTTATAAGAAACCATCTTACACACAGCCACGCTCTGCTGAAATGCACATGGAGTGGGGAAGAAAAACAAATGCCCTGATCAGTTTCAACTGCCATTTCCCAGGAGCTCAAGTCTTTCTAATGGCTACTTTCTAGTTGGAGTTGGAGGAACTGGGAAGATCTGACACTTTTCTTTGCCCCAAGGGCAAATTCACTGTGGCAGACAGCTCCTGGCTTGGGCAGAGTTGCTGTGAGAAGATCTGGGGACAGTCACACTTTTACTTTCTGAATGCAGACTGCCTGAAGCTAGCATGGAAAGTTGGGTGGGACTCATTACCTCAACATTCTGTCACTCCTCATATAAACTCTTTCATGTCACCTGCACAATATGGCAGCATTACCCCAGCAGCCAGGGACTTCTTTCCGATCTGCACTGGAGAAGCCAATCATTCACACAGGTGGAGAGCTTGATCACTATTACCCCACATACCCCCTCAAAGTCTCAAAACATCAAAGAATTTGGGTTGTCTCCATAGCCTCACCCATTATCTAGGTTAGCTAGGTACTCCCCTGAGGCAACACAAGCCAAGCAGAAAGTCCACAGCCACCACTGCAGCTAGCTTTCTCCTGCAAATGCCATCTCCTGGCCAGGGGTCAACTGGCACAGCCCATTACATCTGATATAATACTTCAGCTTTTGGGATGTCCTGTTTTTAGACTCCAGCTAATATCACTTTCTGAGACACTCTGGCCACTCAGGATTCCCTGAACCTGTGCAGGTACCACCCAGCACAGCACTGCCATGGCTGGCAATTGAGAAACTCAACACACCAAGGTAATATATAAACAAGGGAACTCTACAGTACCTATGAAAGTCCCATGCCAGACACAAATAAGAATAAATAGTCTACTTAAATGAGAAGGAGCTAGAAAAATAATTCTGGCAATATGAAAATTTAAAAAATAACAGAGTTCTACAACACCCCCAAATACCACACTAACTTTTCAGCAACAAACCATAACCAAAATTAAATATTTGAAATTCTAGAGATAGAATTTAAAGGTTGATTACAAAATTGCTTAATGAGATCCAAGAGAAAGTTGAAAACCACTAAACACACACACACAAAAACTATTCAGTACATGAATGAAAAATTCTCCAAAAAGATAGAAACTTTAAAAACAAACAAAAAAACAAGCAGATCTTCTGGAAATGAAAGATTCATTTAGGAAAGTGGAAAATACAGTGGAAAGTTTTAACAGTAGACTAGAACAAATAGAAGAAAGGATCTCATAACTTGAAGACAAAGCTTTAGAATTAACCCAGACAACATTAAATTTAAAAAATCAAAAAAATGGAACAAAGTCTCAAAGAAAGGTGGGAATATTTAAAATGTCCACACCTAAGAATCATAGGTGTTTCTGAGAAAAAAGAGAAAGCAATGGATTTAGAAAACCTACTTGAGGGAATAATTGAGAAACACTTCCCTGGCTTTACCAGAGATTTAAACATCCACATACAAGAAACACAATCCAAATATCTGTTGCCTTCAAGAGACCCATTTAATACCCAAAGACTCTTATAGACTCAAGGTAAAGAGGTAGAAAAAATATTCCATACAAATGAAAACCAAAATGAGCAGGAGTAATAATTCTTATATCAGATAAAATGGATTTTAGATTAACAACATTGAAAAAAGACAAAGAAGCTTATTTTATAATAATAAAGGAATCAACTGAAAATGAAGAAGTAACAATTTTAAAAATATATATGTGCCAATACCAGAGCTCTAAGCTTGATTAAAAAACAAATTCAACTAGACATATAAAGAATATAAAAAACAAAATAATAATAGTGGATGACTTTGATATTCCACTGATAGTAATAGACAGATCATCAAGGCAGGAAGTCAACAAAGAAACATTGGAGTTAAACGGACTCTAGAGAAAATGAATCTAGCAGATATTCCATCCCCAAACTACAGAATATACATTTTTCTCATCAGTGGATGGAACAAACTCAAAGATAGACCATACGAAAGGCCATACATCAAATCTTAATAAATTAAAAAATATATATCAAGCAGCTTCTCAGAGCACAGTCTGAGAAACTAAAATCAAACTCCAAGAAAAACTCTCAAAATCAAACAAACATGTGGAAATTAAACAATCTGCTCCTGAATGATCTTTTGGGTCAACAATGTAATCAAGACAGAAATTTTAAAATTCCCTCAAATAAATGACAACAATGACACAAGTTATTAATACTTCTGTGACACAGCCAAATCTGTGCTTGGAGTAAAATGTATAGCATGTAAGGCTAACATTTAAAAGACTGAAATATCATATGTTGACAATTTAACATCACACCACAAGGAACTAGAAAAATACAAGCAAACCAAACACAAGTAAGTAAAATGAAAACAGAGAATAGTAGAGCAAAACTAAAATAAAATTTAAACCAAAAAAAAGCAAAGGATCAATAAAACAAAAAATTGGATCTTCGAAAAATATCAACAAAACTGATAGACCACTAGCTAATTAAGAAACAAAGAGAGAAGATTAAAGTTAGCTCAATCAGAAATGAAAGTGAAGATGTGACAACTGATATCAGGAATGCACAAGATAAACAGAAATACAAAAGATAATCCAAGATTATCATGAAGAACCTTATACAAACAAATTAGACAATCTAGAAAAAAGTAGACAAATTATTAGAAATATATAGCCCCCCAACCTTGAATTCAGAAGAAATAAAAACCATGAAGAGACCAGTAACAAGTAGCAAAATTAAAACAGCAATTAAAAGTCTTCCAACAAAAAAAGTACAAGATCTAATGCATTCATAGCTGAATTCTACAAGACTTTTACTGAGGAACTGACACCAATTTTACTGAAGCTATTCCATAAGATTGAAAACAAGGGAACTCTCCCTAACTCATTCTATGGAGCCAGTATCACTCTAGTATCAAAGCCAGGAAAAGACACAAAAGTAAATAAAGAAAGGAAGGAAGGAAGGAAGGAAGGAAAGAAGGAAAGAAGGAAAGAAGAAAGAAAACTATACACCAATATTATATTCCTGGTAAATATACATGCAAAAAATCCTAAAAACTAAACTAAAAAACTGAATTAAACAGCATAATAGAAAATATTAATAAACCACAATCAAGTGGATTTTATCCCAGAGATGCAAGAATGGTTCAACATACAAATCAGAAAACACGATCTACCTCGTAAATAGAATAGAAACAAAAATTATATGATAATTTCACTAGACATAGAAAAACCATTTGATAAAATCCAGCATCCCTTCAGGATAAAAATACTCAGTAAAACAGGCATAGGAAAAAATTATCAAAATAATAAAATTCATATATGATAAATTTCCAGCCTATGTCATCCTGAACAGAGAAAAGTCATTCTGAATGCATTCCCCCTCAGAACTGAAACAAGACTAAAATATCCACTTTCACCATTCCTATTCAGCATACTACTGGAAGTCCTAGCCAGAACAATTAGGCAACAGAAAAAAATTAAAAGTATTCAAATCAGAAAAACAAGAAATCAAACTATCTTTGCTTGCAAATGAGATTTCATATATAGAGAATCCCAACGCTTCCTCCAAAAGACTCCTGGACTTGATAAATGAATTCAGTAAATCTGCATGATAAAAATCAACACATACAAATCAGTAGCATTGCTATACACGAATAGTGACCAAGCTGAGAGTCAAATCAAGAACATTATTATATTTATAATAACCAAAAAGCTAAAATATCTAATGTCATATTTAACCAAGGAGGTGAAAGATCTCTACAAAAAGAACTACAAAACTCTGAGGAAAGAAATTGTAGAGAGCACAAACAAATGGAGAAACACTCCATGTTCATGAATTGGAAGAATCAACATTGATAAAATAAACTTATTACCCAAAGTAATCTACAGATTCAATGCAATCCTTATGAAAGTACCAACATCATTTTTCACAAAATTAGAAAAAAATCTAAAATTCATATGGAACCAAAAAAAAAGCAAAATAACTCAAACAATCTTAAGCAAAAAGAACAAAGCTGGATGCATCACATTACCTGACTTCAAATTACACTACAGGACTACTATAGTATCAAAACAGCATGGTACTTGTACAAGAGCAAACATGAACCAATGGAACAGAATAGAGTATCCAGAAATAACTACAAATACCTACAACCAACTGATCTTTGACAAAGAAACAAAAACATACACTGGAGAAAGGACAGCCTATTCAGCAAGTGGTACTGGGAAAATTGGATAACTATATGCAACAAAACAAAACTTGATTCCTATCTCTCACCATGAACAAAAACTAACCCAAAATGTATTAAACACTTAAAATTAGACCTAAAACAAGAAAAATCCTAGAAGAAAACCTAGGAAAAGCTCTTTTGAGCATCAGCCTAGCAAATAACTTGTGGCTAAAACCTCAAAAGCAAATGGAAACTGGGCTTGGTGGCTCAGCCTCTAATCCCAGCACTTTGGGAGGCTGAGGCAAGTGGATTGCCTGAGCCCATGGGTTCGAGACCAGGCAACTTGGTGAGACTTCATCTCTACAATTAAAAAAATCAAAAAATTAGCCAGGTGTGGTAGTGCATGTCTGTAGTTCCGGCTACGTGGAAGGCTGAGGCAAAAGAATCACCAGAGCTTCTGTACATCAAAAGAAATAATCAACAATATAAATAGGTAACCTACAGAAGAGGAGAAGATACGTGCAAAGTATACATCTGACAAAGGAATAATATCCAGAATCTACAAAAAATTCAAACAAATCAGCATGAAAAAAAAGTAAATAGCCCCATTAGAAAATGGGTAAACAGCATCAACAGACATTTCTCAAAAGAAGTTACACAGATGACCAACAAACAAATGAAAAGATGCTCAACATCACTCATTATCAGAGACATGTAAATTAAAACCACGATGACACATCATCTCACACCAGTCAGAAAGACCATTATTAAAAAAATCAAAACACAATAGACATTGGTGTGAATACAGTGAAAAGAGAACACTTATACACTGTTGGTGGGAGTGTAAATTAATACAACCTCTATGGAAACCGTTATGAAGATTTCTCAAAAAACTCAAAGTAGATCTACCATTTGATCCATCAACCTCACTACTAAGTGTCTATCCAAAGGACCAGAGGTCATTATAGGCTGAGGTGAGTGGATTGCCTGAGCCCTCGGGTTCGAGACCCGCCTGGGCAGTGAGACCTCATCTCTACAATAAAAAAAAAAAAAAAAAAAAATCAGCCGGACATGGTAGTGCGCGTCTGTAGTTCCGGCTACTCGGAAGGCTGAGGCGAAAGGATTGCTGGAACCCAGCAGGTCGAGGCTGCGGTGGCCGGGAGCGGCCACTGCACTCCAGTCTGGGCGACAGAGTGAGACTCCAACTCAAAAAAAAAAAAAAAAAAGGATACCTGCACTAGCATGTGTTTACAGCACAATTCACAATTGCAAAGATATGAAATCAACCTAAATGCCCATCAACTGATTAGTGGATAATGAAAATGTGGGGTGAGAGAAGCCAAGAAAAAAACCAACAACAATGGGAATTACCTTTTGAAGGGAGGGCTCCTTGTAGCACACTTGAGTTTTTTTCCTCCAGATCAAACAGTCAACAAAAGATTTATCTGTAAGTTTTAGAAGGTCGTGTCACGATTTTCAGAAGAAATATCTCAAGTTGTGGTTAGCAGGTGACTGGGTATTCCACCATGACAATGCACCTGCCCACACTGCACTTGAGTGTTCAGCAGTTTTTGACTATAAATGTCATGACCTCCATGCCCCTCCCCAACTCCATTCACCTGATCTTACTAGGTGACTTTTTGTTTTGTTTTGTTTACATGGATGAAAAAAGTTCTCAAAGGGAAAGGTTTTATTGATATGAAAGAGATGAAACCAAAAATGGCAGAAACACTAAAAAGAATCAAAATTGATGAGTTCAGAGATATTTTGAGCAGTGGAAAAAGCATCTTGACAGGTGTATTACATCAAATGGAGACTACCTGAAGTAACTGAAATTTAAACATGTAATAAATACACAATTTTTAAACAATAAATTCCAGGTTTTTGCCCCCCCATACATGTGTACCATAGAACAATATTCAGTTGTTATTTTTTTTTAAGGAATGAAATAATGTCTTTTGTAGCAATTTGGGTAGAAGTGGAGAATATTATTCATCCAAAGTGAACTAACACAAGAAGCCAAACACCACATGTTCTCACTTATAAATGGGAGCTAAACTAAGGATCTGCAAAAGCATAGAGAATGATATAATGGACACTGGAGACTCAGAAAGGGCAGGCAGAAAGGGAGAGGTGAATAAAAATTCACCTGTCTAGTGCAATGTGCACAGATAGAGGTGGTGGGTACACTTAGAGCCCAGACTTCTTCACCACTATGCAATTCATTCATGTAACCAAAAACTATTGGTACCCCTTAAAGCTATGGAAATTTTTTAAATTAGAAAAATAAAATCAATAATCTAAGCTTCTACCTTAGGACGAAAAAAGAAAAAGAAATTTCTGGCTAGAATGATCCATATGAAAATGCATTCAGAGATTTCTGCCAAGATGGTGACAGGACAGGTCGGACTGCGAGAGTCTCCACAAAAGTAAGTGTCCATGAAGATTCCCTGTGTGAGTGGGTGCATTCCGGTGGATGAAAGAAAGTCTGTCTAGGAGAGACTTGGGTTCATGCACCCAGAGCTCTCCTCCAGAGGTGACTACAACCCCCTCACCACCCTGAGACTAAAGCCGCCAGTGCTGCTCTCGGAACTCTCCTGAGAATAGCCTGCCTAATACAGTTGATTCCCATCACCTGGCGCCCAGCCTACACCATCACCTGTGACAGCAAAGCAGCTGGAGCCTCAGATCCATGGAGAGAGAAGATTGAGAGAACTGGAGAGAAGCCCAACCACTGGAGAGGAAACACCAACCCAAGCCATTTTCTCTGTCTCAAAGCTCTAAAAATTGACCTTCCATATGACCCCGCAATCCCCTTACTGGGAATATACCCTGAAGAACTCAAATCACTCTATAAAAAAGATACCTGCACACATATGCTTATCACAGCATTGTTCACACTAGCAAGATCATGGAACCAATCATGCTGTCCATCAAAAGAGGACTGGATTTTTAAAATGTGGTACATATACACAATGGAATATTACACAGCCATGAAAAAGAACAAAATCATGAATTTCGCAGCAACCTGGATGGAATTAGAGTTTATAATACAGAGCAATCTCTCACAGAAACAAAGATCTGAATATCACATCTTCTCACTCATAAGTGGACCTTGAACAACTATCATAATACTATAAGAAAAGAATTGACAGTGGCAGGAAACTATGGGGGGGACAGGGAGGGGAAGGGAGGTGGGATTAATGGTAGTT
This sequence comes from Carlito syrichta, assembly GCF_000164805.1. Classification (NCBI taxonomy): domain Eukaryota; kingdom Metazoa; phylum Chordata; class Mammalia; order Primates; family Tarsiidae; genus Carlito; species Carlito syrichta. The sequence continues at coordinate 41,599 of NW_007081509.1, forward strand.
GATATCTGTCTGGGGACAGGGGGCACACCTCATCAATAAGGGTACCTGTACAATGCATATTTGTATACCTAACCCTTAACTGCCCCCCACAATTTTAAAATTTAAAAAAAAGCCCTATTACAAGGTGAGCAAAAGATATGAATAGACACTTCTCAAAGGACATATGAGCAGTCAAGGGATACATGAAAAAAATGCTCATCATCAAAGAAATGCAAATTAAAACTACACTAATCATCAAAGAAATGCAAATTAAAACTACCCTGAGATACCTCCTAACTCCAGTCAGTATGACTATCATCAATAACAAAAAAACAACAGATGTTGGAGAGGATGCAATGAAAAAGAAACAGTTCTACACTGTTGGTGGGAGTGTGTACTAGTACAACCTCTGTGGAAAACAGTGTGGCGATTCCTAAAAGACCTAAAAATCCACCTTCCATACAACCCTGCAATCCTCCTACTGGGAATATACCCAGGGAACTCAAATCACTATAAAAAATATACCTGCACATGTATGTTTATCGCAGCACTGTTCACAGGAGCGAGAACATGGACCTAACCATGCTGCCCATCGAAAGAGGACTGGATAAAGAAAATTTGTTACATATACATGATGGAATATTACACAGTCATAAAGAAGAACAAAATCATGAACTTCACAGCAACCTGGATGGACTTAGAGTCTGTAATACTGAATGATCTCTCACAGAAACCAGGAACTGAGTATCACATGTTCTCACTTATGAGTAGACCTTGAACAATTATCATAATACTATAAGAAAAGAATTGGCAATAGTGGGAAACTGCCGGGAGGGGGTGGGGAAGCGGGATTGACACTAGTGGGAATCTGCCTGAGGAAGGGGGAGAACACCTCATCAACAAGGGTACCTGCACAATGAATATTTGTATAACTAACCCTAAATTGCACCCCACATCTTTAAAATAAAAAATTTAAAAGTTAAAAAAAAAAAAATAAATGCATTCAAGTTGGAGAAATCCATATGAAATCATGTGGACGTTAATACAGAGAGATTATATGAAGAAATATTTCTATAACTTTGTGTATTCATATATATCTTCTTGTTCTGTCACTTGGTAAGGCCTAAAAGTAATGACACTGAATATTAAAAAGCACATATGACATACAGATATTTGTGTCAATCACCACTTTCCAATAAAAGAAACCAAGCTTCCCTGGAAAAAATAGTTGATTCTAGCGGCTCGGTGGCTCAGCTTGTAATCCCGCGCTTTGGGAGGCTGAGGTGAGTGGATTGCCTGAGCCCGTGGGTTCGAGACCCACATGGGCAACTTGGCGAGACATCGCTACAATAAATCAAAAAATTAGTCAGGCATGGTAGCGCGCGCCTGTAGTTCCACCTGCTTGAAAGGCTGAGGCGGAAGGATCGCTGGAGCCCAGCAGGTCGAGGCTGCGGTGGCCAGGAGTGTGCCATTGCACTCTAGTCTGGGCACAGAGTGAGACTCCAACTCAAAAAAAAAAAAAAAAAGTTGATTCCAGGAGTAGGACAGAAAATACACAGGATGAGTCAGGAGCATCTTGTGGTGCTAGAAAATGAATAATTGCTAAAAATATAAAAAGAAAAAGCCGCATTGATTGCAAAGTGTCAGGATGCAAGAACCAACTGAAACATCTGATCAATGACCAAAATTGGAATAATTTGAACAAAAAAGTAAAGAAGCATTGGATCATAACTTAATTTATAAAAGAAATATCTATGAACCCATACTGATATAAATGACTGAATATGTAAGTATTTAGTAAACAAAAAACACTTCCAGAAGAATTTTTAAAATCTGTATATTTTATACTCTCAAGGAAGTGAAGCATAACTCTCCACTATTTAAGTGAGAGCTGTGCATAGTGACTTTTTTCCAAAAAGTATGGAATGGGGGGAATCAGAGTGACTTTACTGAGGAGAAACCTAACAAATGCTACTTTAGCAAGATGATGTAGGTTAGCAACAGCAGTAAGTCAAACTGATAGTATGCACCCTTGACAGGATGCGTTAAAAATGACACATCACCTCTATGATCTTCCTTCCAAAATTCCATAATCCTAGTCTAACAGTCTGACCATGAGAAAAACACCAAATAAATCCCAGTTGAGGAAAATTCTACAAAATATCTAACTATATTACGTCTCAAAAGGTGTCATCAAAAACAAGAAAAATCTGAGAATCTGCCAATCAAGAGAAGTCTAGAAAGATCTGGCAACTAAATGCAGTGTGATGTCCTGGATGGAAACCTGGAACAGAAAAAAGGTCATCAAGTTAGAAATCAAGGAAATGTGTATAAGTTATGAACTTCAGTTGATAATTATCATTGTGTCAATATTGGTTCACTAATTATAACAAACATAGCTACTAATATGATAATAGTGAAAAATGAATGTGGGGTTATGGATATGGCAATTCTCTCTATTTCCTTCACAATTTTGTTGCAAATCTAAAACTATTTTAAAATCTAAAATTGTATTTTAAAAACTTAATAAAAAGAATGTAAGAAAAGCAGAAATTAACCAATAAAATTAAAATAGATAAGTAATTAAGTAAAAAGTATTAGAGTGAAAGTTTTGGAAATGAAAACCAGGCAAAGGTGTCCAATTTAGAAATATTTAAAGTACTAAAGAATATAAAATAATGGGACAGAATTATTATTTAAAACTCAACTTTAAGAAAACTTTACAAAAATAAAATAAGATGATAGTTTGCATATTAAAAATATATCGGGTAGCAGGAAATTCATGCAGGAAAAACTGATACAGAATTTAAAATTCCAAGACTTAGTTCAGTGCAACTATTTCTTTAAGAAGAAACTAAATACTCAGGCCTCTAGGCAAAAAGAACAGATAATCGGCATGGGACAGAAAATTATACTGGACTGAATCTTCTCAACACAATCTAAAAATAAAACAACAGGAGCAGCATTTCAAAGTTTTCTAAAAGGAAGGAGTGCAAACCAAAGATTTTTCAAACTGCCGAATTGTTCTTGAAGTACCAATGCTACTGGAAATGCATGCCAAGCTCATTGACACTTGGAGCCATCAGCATGTGTCAAGAAAGTGCAAACAGTTGTGCCTCATCAGAGCTGAGGCCATTGGAGTAATTTCGGTCATATAGCTGATAAGCACTTAATATGCTCAGCTGATATCAAGGACCAAAACAAAGATGGGAACATGAGTGAAATATTACGTTCTGTGATCTAAAATATCTCATAAAATGAAGTCTCTGCAATGAAGGTGAAGGGGGAAGAGCAAAGGAGGGAAAATGAACTCATGGATCTTTGTAGAGACCGCATGAGTGGCTTAACGCACACCACTAAAATCTGACAGACCAGATGTTACAAGGTACTCAAGAGATAAGAATCAAGAAAGTAAGGCACCAGTAAAAGTGTTAGAGCAAATTTTACTCTTAGAACAAAATACAAACCCTCAAAGTAATTTTAAAATCAAATAGAAGAATAAAGAAAGCAAACGCTATTTGTATGTCTACTACTTCCTAGATAATTCAATGACTTAAAAATTTAACTTTTTATTCCTCGATACTTTTGCTATAGTATCATTTATTTTGATCATTCAAGCATTTAAATTCTGTAAAATATTTTGATAGTTTTGTGGAATCTATACTCCTTTAGTTTTACATCATAAGTACATGCTTCTGTAGATTCTATTTATATCTTCCTGAATGGGTGTTTCCACATGGGATCACTTTCCTTCTGCTTGAAGAACACCCTTTTATATTTCTTTTAATTAAATGCTGATTATGAGATTCCCTGACTTTTTTGTCTGTCTATAAATGGCTGATTTTTCTCACATTTAAAAGAAGCTTTTCTGTGTATAAAATTCAAGATCTGTACCTGTTTTCTCAGTACTCTGTCATTCCTGGCCATGAGGTTTCCTTTGTTACTGTTGAGAAATCAGCAGGTTTATGTTTGCCCCTTTCAAAACAATGTTTCTTTTTTCCAGTCTTTACTGTAAATATTTTATTTTTTCCTTTTTGCTTTTAGTAGTTGTATTAGAATATATTAAGATTAGTTTATGGTTTCAGGTTTCACACTGCATTTTAAATCTTGACTTGATGATTTATATTGTAAGAAAACAAAAAATTGCTACCTTTTCTTCAAGAATTGCTTTTGCCTTTTCTCCATCTTCCCTTCTTTGGTCTCCAATAACAAGCCTGTCAAATTTTGTCACTGTTTACCATCGTATCATATTGTGCTAATGTGACATACTGAAATAAATATACATGTGCTCTTTTTTCCTGGTTCCTGACACAGAACTCTTAAAACCCTTACAATTTCCTGAATAATAGGGTTCATTGGAGCATCTTTTGTATCTCATTTGTTAGTCTCTTTCAGCCCTACCAGAGTTTATGCTAACAAGATGGGCCCCTGGGTAATCTGGGGTATAGCTGGTTTCCAGAGCAACCAATCGTGTCATTAGAGGACTGGGACTTGCAGCCCCATCCCAATCTCCAAGGCCAGGAGAGGAACTGGAGAGTGAATCAATCATCAATGGCCAATGCTTTAATTTGTAATGAAATCTCCAAAAAAATTCCTAAATGATGTGGTTCAGAGAGCTTTTGGATGGAGCACACCTGTGTGCTGGAATGATGGCAACCCAACACCACGGATAGAAGCTCCTGCTGTCGGGACACTTTCAAACCTGCCCTGTGTATCTCTTCATCTGACTGCTCATGAGTGTTCTTTATAATAAACCAGTAATCACAAGTAAAGTGCTTTCCTAAGCAGACAGTCATAAAGACCCCGACTTTGTAGCCAAGCCAAACAGACATGTGGGCAGCCTGAGGCCTCCATGTGACAGTACTCTGAAGCTACTCTGAAGCTTGGTAAGATTCTGCTCTTATCTGTGGAGTCTGAGACTAACTCTGGACGCTTAGCCTCAGAATCCAATTGAATTACAGGACACCCTGTTGGTGTGAAGAATTGGTTTGTGCGGGGAAAAAAAAATTCTACACATTTGGTGTCAGAAGCATTTTGAGTAAAACTGTTAAATTTATGATCTATCTCATATTTTATGCTATTTTTTATTTATGTGTTCAAACTGGATATTTCCTTCTGTTTTACATTTCAATTTACTAATGTATTTAGAGACGCCAGAAACTCATCTATTAAGTTCTTGATTTTAAGTATTATTTTGATTCTATAATTTGCATATTTGATTCTTATCAGTTTTCAGCTCAGATTCTCTATCTTGTCAAATAATCTGTTGATCATATTAATCATTTATTTTAAATCTGTATCTGATAAACTTATTATCTGAATCTCCTGTTGTTTGATTTCAGTTATGATTAAATGTCCCAATTTTGGCTTGTTAATGCTGTATTTTTGTGTGCTTGGTAACATCTGAGTGAACATCATGCAGTGTATATACATAATTTTAAAGATAATTTGAGTCTCCAGATGCTATAATCTTTCCCCAAAGAGGAGTTACTTTTGCTTCTAGCTGGTAACTGGGTTACAAGCAGATAACCTGAGCTCAATCAAGGATTAAGTTATTCCAATGGCGTTTCAAGTCTTTAATTGAGTCTTTTTCTTGTTCTCCTTTACTTCTAGAAGTCAGATTTGGTACCTTTCTCATAGTGGATCCCAAGCTCAGTTTTTTGGCCCATCAGTCCTTTAAGATTTAGAAAATAATTTTTTGAGTTTCTCAGACTCTTCATTTTTTTCTTCTTGGCTCTCAATTACTGCTTGTGTATCAACAAGTCAGTGAAGGGAAAGCAGTACAAGCCTCATACTCTCTTCTCTATTTCTCTGTTCTCTCCAGAGATCTTATCCTCTCAAATTCTTACTGCCTTGGTAAGATTCTGATATCTTTAATATATTTATTTTTTGTATTATATTTTGTGCAGTTTTCCAGGTGTTTTCAATAGAATAATTTGTCTGCAATAAAGACTATGAGACGTGGAAGTCCTCTAATCTAGATATACTTTAATTGGGACAAGCTTCTGGTGACATAGATTTCAGTGAGGGAACCAAAGGAAGTCTGTGTGTACTTAGGGCAACTCCTCCCACCCTTCCTGCACACAGGCAACAAGGAACCACATGACAGTGCACTGCAGAATGCCCACACCATGCTTACTGGCTTCCTTCCACTTACTTTTTAGATTTCTTTGTTTTATAGATATCACGATATATGTCCAAAAATTATGTACACTTTTTCTCACTTTTGTGCATTTATTTTTTTTCTAAAACTTAATTGCAACAGCAAATAAAATTATACTTTTTCTGCCATCTGCTTTTGTCACCTTCTCCTTCCTGCTCCTCTCATCTGTAGCCATCATTATTTATTAGACTGAGCTATTGTTATTTATTAGCCTGAGAATGATGAAGACATTATGTATATGAACTTAAATAATACACTTGGCATTCCTTCTCTTCATGTTCCTCCAGACAATATAGAGGAAGTGGCATGAAAGAACACAACTGGAGGATGTGCCGTTTGTTGCAAAACCGTATCCAATTGTTTTTCATCATTGTAACATGCGAATCAAATTTAAAGTTGGCTGTAAATGGAGAGAAAAAGAGTACTAGGGTTAGCTAATTTCTCAAACTATAGGCTGGAAAAGAAGCTATAGATACATTAGTTGAATATAGCTACATTATGCAAGGATATATTTTTCATTTAGGAAAGAGGCTGCAGTCATGCAAGTTTCATGTGCACGACTGGAGTGACAGAGGAGACAGTATTAGTCTCTGCTACTTAGCACTGGCCAAGCTAGCACTCAAGTACTTGGTCTTTATGGGGGAAAGACATTAAGAGGATTTTAAGACATATGAATTAGAAAAATATTTTTTGTCTAGGAAAATATTAAAACACCGAGAAAGAAAAATAACCTCAGATTCCTGATAAGACTGGTTTTCCAAAAATGGCAAATGTTGTCTGGAGAAGGAGTGATCTCTTCCCTAATGAAAGCAGCCAACTGTTGTGATGGCAGTGCTTCAGAGATAACTTAAGAATCAGGTACATTCTGTGGAACACAGTGAGGAGTTTGAACAAGAGCTCATAGTTTCTCTCTCCCTCTCTCTTTTTTTTCTTTCCTGTTTTCTTCCCTCCCACTCGTATAACTTTTTCCCCCTAAAATTAATGTGATTTTATACTTAGCCCTGAATTGTACTCCACATCTTTAAAATTAAAAAATTAAAAACAAAAAAATTAGATTGAACACATGCAAATAAGATAAAATAAAGTTAATGTGTATTTGAATCAACAGGTTTAACAAGCCATGATAAATTTATTTCTCAGATTAAGAAAAAAAAAAGAAATCTGGGAGAAAGTTTCAAAAACGTTTCCTAAGTACAGTTTGCTGTACATTAAATTTTAAAAGTTGGCAAGAGTGTATTAATAACTAAAATACTAATTCAGAGGTTGCTTGATTTATGGCATAAATTCTATTTTTATTTGTACTTATAAACATACAGTGATTAAATTTGTATGTAAAAATGGAAAGTGCTAAGTGCTTTCGGTTGAGTTGTGAGAATATTAATTAAGAAATATTAATGTGTAAAATTACCTTTGAAATACACCTTACAGTCAGGCTCTGTGGCTCAGCCTGTAATCCCGCGCTTTTGGGAGGCTGAGGTGAGTCGATTGCCTGAGGCCGCGGGTTCGAGACCCGACTAGGCAGTGAGACTTCATCTCTACAATAAATCAAAAAATCAGCCGGGCATGGTAGTGCGTGCCTGTAATTCCAGCTACTTGGAAGGCTGAGGCGGAAGGATCGCCGGAGCCCAGCAGGTCGAGGCTGCGGTGGCCGGGAGCGGCCACTGCACTCCAGTCTGGGTGACAGAGTGAGACTCCAACTCAAAAAAATAAAAAGAAATACACCTTACATTGATCAATAATTCTTAGGTCAAATGAACTCTTAGCAAACATGAGAAATATGTGTAGCTAATATGGTATAATAAATAAAGCAATAATCATCATTTTCATCAGTCTGAATCAAGTTGCCATTTTCCATATAGTTTACAATGTGCAGAAGCTGGAAAATGCACCTCTGACACATTTCCTCAGTATAAATGTATCATCTTTGAAATTATTATGACTCCAATAAGGAACTCTTCATGGTTGTTTTGGGAATCTCACTTAATATGAAGATAGTAGTTTTTCTTCTTCAAGTATTATCATGACTACTAGTATCAATATATAATCACCATGTTTCTCATGGCTATTTCCAATAGATCAATAATTTTCTAAGAGGTGTTAAACAATTTAAATCTCACTCCTGGAACACAAGTACTAGCTATACGGATGTCAATATTTATTCTGTTTATGTTTGAAGTCATAGAAACACATTGTTTCCTAAGCAGGAATCAAGGTCTTTGGAATCTTGCAGCTTGTCTCTGGCAACTTTCTCTTCTCAGCCTTCCCAGGCCACTATCCCCACTCCACAGTGTATAAAGAACTCAGCAGTAGGATGTCATTTCTGCTCAGCACCTGGCTGAGAAAAGCCTGCTCTTTAGCCAAAGAAAGTTTTAATGAGCACCCAGATTCTTTAGATAGCCAGAGTTTCTATATTTCTTTTGATGGTGATAGAGAAAAGGCAAGTAAAAAATAATCTTTATAAACACAGGGTGATTGTTTTTGTGATTTATTTCTAAGAGAGGATTTCTGGATTAAGATGATCAACATGAGGGAGCTAGAGTACACTGAGTTTCCTCAGCACCCAGGAGGAAATGGAAATGAATCCAGCAGCACATCCCAATAGTCTCCTAAGGAGTAATAACCACTTAGAGCAAAGAAGAAGAAAAGAATCCACCAACCTGGGCTGGAACTGGCTACTTTTTCCTGCACACCACAGTCCACCACAGCCTCTGGACACAGTGGAGGGGAGTGAGTAATGGAACTTTAGGAGTTCCATGAACCTTAGGAGTTGCCATGAACCTGCAGAGATTCCTGGGACACATGGGACTCCAGCCTCTCATGGGAAACCCCATTCTCCACAGCTTTGCTTTGTCATGGAGTGGTGCACCATACAAGCCTAGAGTAGTGCCAGCCACCATTTCCCAGGAACTCAGTCCTTGCAGGATGGAGTGGCTGCTTTCCAGTTAGTTTGGGGGGTGATGGGCCCCAAGGGCAAACTTTGTGCAGGCAGAGAGTTCCTGGCTGTGTGGGTTGTCTGAGAAGACCCAAGGCCCTGAGGCTGGTTGCAACTTGACACTCAGATCACAGACTGCCTGAGACCAAGGAGGGAGCCAGTTGGGACATGTTGCCATAGCAACTTCTTATGGCTCTGTGAGCCCTTCTGTGCCTGCTCTGCACAGCAGCATTACCCCTGTGGCCTGGGACTCCCTCCTAATCTCCATTGGGGTAGCCAAGAGTACATGCTTTCAGGGTGCTCCATCTCCTTTCCCCTTCACTCCTCCAAGTTCAAAACAGAAAAACACTTGGAAAATCCTCAGTGTCCCACCCTCAGCCAAGTTGTAGATTGGCTGGACATTTCCTTGGAGCAACACTCACTCAAAAGTCCTACAAGTACGTTGCAGCTAGCTTTCTCCCAAGAGAGTACCACCTTCTAGCTAGAGATGAACGGTACAACCCACCAGGCTTTCCAAGCCACTTGGACCACTCAGGACCCTGTGAGCAGTGCAGGTACATAGCATAGGGCTGTCACATTTGGCAAATAAGGAAAACACCACATCAGGGCTATATATGACCAAGGGAGCCCTATATCTCCCCCCTGTCAAACTCAATAAGAAGAAATAGTCTACTCAAATGAGAAGGAACCCGAAAAGTAATTCAGACAGTATGAGAAAACAGTTCTCTAACACCTCCAAAAGATCACACCAACTCTTCAGCCGTGAACCTTAACCAAAATGAAATTTTTGAAATTCAGGACAAAGAATTCAAAAGGTTGATTATAAAATTGATTAATGGACTTCAGGGGAAAACTGAAAACCAATATAAAGACATTAAAAAAAAAAAAAGATTCAGGGCATGAATGAAAAATTCTCCAAAGAGATAAACACCTAAAAAAAAGATAAAATTCTGGAAATGAAAGAAATATTTAACAAAAGGCAGTGGAAAGTTTTAACAGTAGACTAGAACAAGCAGAAGAAAGGATCTTAGAACATGGAGACAGTTTTGAAATAACCTAATCAGACAATAATAAAGAAAAAAGAATCAAGAAAATAGAACAAAGTCTCCAAGAAATGTGGGATTATGCAAAATGTCCAAACCTAAGAATCACAGGTGCTCCTGAGGAAGAAGAGAAAGCAACAGATTTGGAAAACCTATTTGAGGGAATAATGGAGGAAAACTTCCCAGCTTTGCCAGAGATCTAATCATCCAGCTACAAGAAGCCCAGAGAACCTCCAGAAGATTCATATCAAAAAAGGTCATCCCTAACGCATATAATAATCTGGCTTTGCAATTTTAATATGAAGGAAAAAAATTGTAAGAGAAGTGACAAAAAATGTATCAAATAACATAAAGGTAAACCTATCAGAGCAACATCAGACTTATCAGAGGAAACATTACAAGCTAGAGGGAGTGGGGCCTCATCTTCAATCTCCTCACACAGAATAACTGCCATCCAAGGATTCTGTACCCCACAAAACTAAGTTTCATTGATGAAGGAGAAATTAAGTTCTTCACGTACAAGCAAATGCTGAAGGAATTTGTCACCACTAGGCCAGTTCTGCAAGAAATACTCAAAGGAGTCCTAAATACTGAAACAAATAGTCAAAATACATGATTAGAAAAATACTGAAAACCATAAAGTTCATAGACTTTATGGAATACCAACATGATAGAGAAAGTAAATAAACAAAGCAACCAGACAAGAAGTATGATGAATAGAATAGAACACCTTACAAATTAATATTAACTCTAAATGTAAATAGTGTCAATGCCTCACTAAAAATATATAGAATGGCAGAATGGATTAAAAAAAAAAAAAGCACAACCCAAATATCTGCCGCCTCCAAGAGACCCACTTAACAAAGACTCCTATAGACTCAAGGTAAAGGGGTGAGCAAAAATATTCCACTTAGATAGAAACCAATAATAAGCAGGAGTAGCCATTCTCATATTAGATCAAATAAACTTTGAATTAATGGCAAAAAAGACAAAGATGGCTATTATATAATAAAAAAGGAATCAATACAATGGGAAGACATAACAATTTTAAATATATATGCACCTTACACCAGAATCTCCAGCTTTAAACGACAAATTCTACTAGACCTAAAAAAAAAAGATAGACAACAATATAATATATAATAATAGTGGGAGACTTCAACATTCCATTGACAGCAATAGACAGATCATCAAGGCAGAAAGTCAACAAAGAAACACTGGCGTTAAATAGGACCTTAGAGAAAATGGAACTAATAGACAGCTACAGAACATTTTACCCCAAAACTATAAAATGCACATTTCTCATCAGCACATGAAACAGTCTCCAAGATAGACCATATGATAGGCTACAAATCAATTTTCAATAAATTCAAAAAAGTTACAATCATATCAAGCACCATATTGTACCACAATGGAATAAAACTAGAAATTAATTCCAAGAAGAACACATGAAGCCAATCAAAGATATAATAATTAAACAATTTGTTCCTGAATGATCCTTGAGTAAACAATGAAATCAAGATGGAAATTTAAAAAATTCTTGAAATGCATGTCAACAATGAAACAAGTTATCAAAACCTCGGGGACATAGCCAAAGCTATGCTCTGAGGAAAATTTATAACACTTAGGGCCTATATTAATAAGGCTCAAAGATCACCTATCAACAACATCACACCTCAAAAAAACTAGAAAAACATGAACAAACTAAATCCAAAGCTAGCAGAAGAAAAGAAGTAATGAAGATCAGAGCAGAACTAAATGAAATTAAAATAAATAAAACAAAACAAAGGATTAATAAAACAAAAAGCTGGTTCTTTGGAAAGATAAACAAAATCAACAGACCACTAGTTAGATTACTTAAGAGACAGAGAAGACTCAAATTAGCTCAACCTGACACTACAGCTGATATGATGGTAATTCAAAATATCTTCCAAGACATTATGAATGCCTCTGCGCAAACAAACTAGACAATCCAAAGAAAATGGATAAATTCTTGGACACATACAACCCCCAACCTTGAATAAGGAAGAAATAGAAACCCTGAACAGTCCAACAATGAGTAGTAAGATTAACATAGTAATTGAATAGTAACAACAACAAAAAAGTCTCAAATCTAATGGATTCAGAGCTGAATTCTACCAGACCTTCAAAGAAAAACTGGTACCAATTTTACTGAAACTATTCCACAAGATTGAAGAGGAGGGGATTCATCCTAATTTATTCTATGAGGCCAGTATTACTTTGATGCCAAAGCCAGAAAAAGACACAACAACAACAGAAAAAGAAAAATATTGACCAATATCCCTTATGAACATAGACACAAAAATATTAGAAAACCAAATTCGACAGCACATTAAAAAAAAAAAAATACACTATGACCAAGTGGGTTTTGTCCCAAGAATGTAAGAGTGGTACACAAAGGCAAGTCAATAAATGTAATCCACTATATAAACAGAATTAAAAACAAAAATCATATGATTATTTTAATAGATGCAGAAAAAGCATTTGATGAAATCCCGCATCACTCATGATAAAGCCCTCAGCAAAGTAGGCATAGAGGAACCATTCCTCAAATGCCATCCTGAATAAAGAAAAGTTGAACAGATTCACCCTCAGGAGTGGAACAAGGCAAGGATGCCCACTTTCACACTACTATTCCATGTAGTACTGGAAGTCCTAGAGAGAGCAATCAGGCAAGACCAAAATAAATAAATAAATAAATAAAGAGTATCCACTGGGAAAAAAGAAATCAAACTATCTCTGTATGCTGATGATATAATCTTATACCTAGAGAACCCTAAAGACTCCTCCCAAAGACTCCTGGACTTGATTAATGAATTAAGCAAAGTTTCAGAATGCAAAATCAACAAACACAAATCAGTAGTACTGGATACACAAAAGCAACCAAGCTGAGAATCAAATAAAAAACTCAATTCCATTTACAATAGCGACCAAAAAGCTAAAATACCTAAAATATATTTAATCAATAAGGTGGAAGATCTAAGGAGAACTACAAAATTCTGATGAAAGAAATTACAAAGGACACAAACAAATGAAGAAATATCCTGTGCTCATGGATTGGAAAAATCAATGTTCTTAAAAAGACAATATTACCCAAAGTAATCTACAGAATCAGTACAATCCCCATCAAACTGGCAATGTCATTTTTCACAGAATTAGAAAAAAACAATCCTAAAATTAATGTGGAACCAAAAGAGAGCCAGAATATCCCAAGAAATTCTCAGTAAAAAGAATAAAGCTGGAGATATCACATTACCTGATTTCAAATTATACTACAAGTTTGTAGTAACCAAAACAGCATGATACTGGTACAAAAACAGACACATGGAACAATTGGACCGATGGAACAGAATAGAGAATCCAGAAATAAATCCAAATACTGACAACCAACAGATCTTTGACAAAGCAAATGAAAACATACACTGGGTAAAGGATATCCTATTCCACAAATGGTGCTGGGAAAATTGAATAGTTACATGCAGAAAATAAAACTTGATCCCTGTCTCTCCCCATATACAAAAAGTAACTCAAGATGGATTAAAGATTTAAATGTCAGACATGCAACCATAAAAATCCTCAAAGAAAACCTTGAAAAACTTTTATGGACATTGGCCTAGGCAAATAATTTTTGGCTAAAACCCCGAAAACCAGTGCAACTAAAACAAAAATAAATAAGTGAAACTCAAAAGCTTCTGCACAGCAAAAGAAGTAATCAACAGCAAACAGGCAACCTACAGAATGCGTGAAGATATTCAAAAACTATACATTTGACAAAGGACTAATATCCAGAATCCACAAATAACTCAAACAAAGAAGCAAGAAAAAAAAGCATATAACCACATTAAAAAGTAGGCAAATGACATAACTAGACATCTCTCAAAAGAAGACATACAAATGGCCATTAAACATATTTTTAAATGTTCAACATTACTCATAATCAGGGAAACACAAATTACTATCACAATGAGAAACCATCCTACACCAGTCAGAATGGCCATTATTTAAACAATCAAAAAACAATAGATTCTGGCACAGATGTAGAGAAAGGAGAACACTTATACACTGTTGGTGGGAGTATAAATTAGTACAACCTCTATGTAAAGCAGTTTGAAGATTACACAAAGAGCTAAAAGTAGAGCTACCATTTGACCTAGCAATCCCACTGCTAAGTGCCTACCCTAAGGAACAGAGGTCATTATATAACAAAGACACCTGCATCCTCAATGTTCATTGCTGCACAATTCATAATTGCAATGATGTGGAATCATCCTAAATTCTCACCAACCTATCAGTGGATAAGGAAAATGTGGTATATGTACACAATGGAATACTACACAGTCATAAAAATAATGAAAATCATGTCCTTTGCAGCATTATGACTGGAGCTGGAGATCATCAACCTCAGTAAACTGATTCAGAAACAGAAAACCACATGATCTCCCTTATATGAGGTAGCTAAATGGTGACAAAGATGATGATGCTAATAGATACTGGGACATCAGTAAGGGTGAGAAAAGACGGGATTAGGGTTCAGAAACTACCTACGGGGCACAATGTTCACTATCTGGAGAGTGAAACCCAATCCCCACCACTACACAATGTGTTCATGTAACAAATACACATGTGTACAACCTGAATCTAAAAAAGAAAAAAAAATTGCAAGAAAAAAATGGGTACTATATTAGAAAATAGAGGTTGGCAAGAATGAAGATTTTATTCTAAATTAACTTTATTTTTATGTCAGAATGAATTTAAAATAGATATGTAAACATCGGTTTCATGTATATTCTTCAGTGAAAAGCAAGTATGTAAGCAAAATAAAATAAAAATGTTAGCGCAGATGCCCCCTCCTCAAAGCTTGGCCCTGGTCACCTGAACAGATGTCCCTCCCCAGGGCTAAGACCCAGGACTCCTGCACAGATGCTCCAACCCACAGGCTGGCCCAGTTATCTGTACAGAATCCTCTACCCCGGCTGAACCCTGGTCACCAGCACAGTGTCCCCCTTCCCCAGTCTGGGCTCTAGTCACTAGTAGAAAGGTCCCCTCTCCTAGAGTGGGCCCTGGTTATCTTCACAATTGCCAGCTCCCCCAAAGTGGACCCTAATCACCTGCACAGAAGATTGACCCCTAGACAGGGCCAGGTATACATGCACTTTCTCAAGGTCAGGCTGGGTCAGTGGCACAGACAGCTCCTCACCAAATCTAAGCAGAGTAACAAGCACCGACACCCTCTGCCCAACACTGGGCTCTGGTCACCTGCACAGACACTGGCTCCCTTATCCTGGGCCCTGGTCACCAGCATGGAAGCCATATCCCCCAGCTGGACCCCAGTCAACTGCACAGACACCCCCTTCCTGTTTGGGTACACCTGGGTCAAGGTCACATAGACCCTTCTCCCCAGGCTGTGCTTGGATCACCAGCACAGAAGTCCCCTGCCCCAGAATGGACACTATCATCTCCACAGAAAACCACTCTCCCAGCCTGACACCCAGTCCCAGCACAGATGCCTCTTCCCTGGGTGGGCCTCTCTCCCCAGCAGAGTCCCCCTCTTTGAGGCTGGGCCAGAGAGAAGCCTGCAGAGAAGCTCCCACCCTGAGGCTGGGCCTGGGTCACCTGCATAAAGGTGACCTCTCCCAGGCTGGATCTCTGTCATTAGCACAGTGGTTCCCTTCCCTAGGCTAGTCAAGGGCCAGTGGCACAGATAGTCCCTTACCAAGTCCCATACACCAGGACAAATGCCCCACCCCCCTACTGGGCCTGGTCACACTCTCCCCAGGAATAGCCTCAGGTCACCAGCACAGAAGCCTCTGCCCCTGGGCTGGGCCCTGGACACCTACACAAAAATCCCTCCCTTCCAGACTGTGCCTGGGTGCTGGTCATAGAACCAGGCTGGACCCCAGGTCACCTGCACGGAGGCCCCCTCCCTTAGGCTGTGTCTTGGTCACCGGCACAAAAGCCCCCTTCCCCAGGTTAGGCACCAGTCTCTTGCAGAGATGCCCCTCTTGAGGCTGGACCCCTGTCACCTGCATAGACTCCCCTCCTGGAGGCTGGGCCCTGACTACCAGCACAAATGTGGTCCTCAGGTGCCTCACCCTCCTGAATTTCATCCACACTACCCACAGTGGACAGCCACCTCTCCCATTATGGTCTTGTCACCTAAGTCACCTGGGGTAAGTTCTGCTGCTTGTTGATACCTCAGTTATACCTCAAGGGAAGATGATCATGGAGTAAGAAAGCTATTAATTAATATTTTTAATTTGCATAATACATTACAGCTTACAAACTCATTTTACCATTAATATAGCTCTTGGAAGTCAATTGTAAGTGGATTGTTTATATAATCAATTGATGAAGTCAATGCAGAAATAAGCAAAAGTGATGTTTCTTCATTCAGATCATGGCTTATCTGATCCTTTCTGACAGTATGGATTTCCAGAAGAAAGGTATAGAGTCTGTATGAGCATCAGCATTGTCCAACAGAAATAAAAAGCAGGCCACAATCTAGTGTCTGCATTAAAATGTAAAGACAGTGAAATTAACTTTATTACTAGATGTATTTGGCCCAGATTGTCCAAAATATCACTTCAACATATAGCACTACATTCCAATTTTTAATGGTATATGTTTACATTTTGGCACAAAGTCTTAGAAAGATGGTGTATGTTGACCACCTGGAGCATAGTCATTTGGCCATATTTCAAGTGCTGGATAGCCTCATGTTACCCCACAGAACAGCAGTGCTGTAGGAATGGGAACACACACATCTGGGATTGAGAGTCCAGGAAGTTTCCAGAGGGAGCCAGTTTTAACAGTTCTGGAAACAAATGGGTGCCGTGGCCTACGACATGTGAGGGCAGATCTGGGAAGGGATGGCTGAGGGGATGATGGAGAGAAAACCCAGGGACCAGAGACAGACAGGCTGTGGTCATCAGCGAGTGTGCCTCAAAACTTCAGGAAAACAGACATGAAGAAAGAAAGGTGGGCCCTAGATACCACAAACAGAAAAACCAGCCCAAGGAAATTAATAGAGCAATTGGAACACTTACAAATAAGTGTGATTAAATATTCTAAGGGAGGTGAGAGAGTCACAGATACACATCACAGGTTGGCATGAAGAGGACAGTATCACGATGCTGGTAACTGAAAGGCATAACTGTAGAAAACAAACATGCAGCCAGCCCAGGGAGGAGAGTCAGAACTGACACAGTGAGAGCTGTCACACTCAGGAAAGCCAAGCCAGCAACAACATACCTGGAAACAACATGCAGTATATTCTGAGAGGATGCTTAGCGGGCACAGAGGAGAGGAAGACATACTGCCTAATAAACCTTCATGAAGATGAAAACAGAGTGAATAAAGAAAAATTTCCATGAAGAAAAAACCTTTCTCATAAGAAATCATGATATTTCATATTAAAATAATTTAATGCATGTTAAGGAGAATAAATACAAATTACCAAACTGTGAAGAAATTCTGAAGCAAAAAAGCAATGAAAAAACAATGTCTGCACACTAGATTTTTAAGAATTTTAAACGATTTATTTGAAAAGCTAACATATGTGTGCAGTAAAAATATATAAACTTAAGAATTCATGATGTTAAAATAATAATGTCTAATTTAAAAATCTCAAAGGTAAGGTTACAATATTTTTAAAAGAGCTATATTATTATTCAGCTTTCCAAGTAGCTGGAACTACAGGCACACGCCAGCCACCACGCACACACACACACAAATAACAATTTAAAAGAGCTATATTATTATCATTAAGACAGAAATAAGGAAGAAATTGGGTGTAAGAACATTAATTTTATGAATGAGAAGTAATCCCCAACTAATTTTTAGTTTTCTCTCCGTTGTTGAACAAGGAGTCGAAGGACAATAAAGCCTGGTGAACCTCAAGGGGAAGTCACACAGACAACTCTGAACTGATCAAGAGCACAGTGCACTGCCGAGCCCTGCAGGGTACCCGGGATGGACACTGTCCCCAGGTCCTGTGTAGTCCCGAGGTGACACTGCCCCAAGTCCTGCAGGGTCTCGGGGTCGACACTGTCCCCAGGTCCTGTAGGGTCCGAGATGACATTGCCTCAGGTCCTGCAGGGTCCGAGGTGACATTGCCTCAGGTCCCGCAGGATCCTGGGCGGACACTGTCCCAGGTCCTGCAGGGTCCCGGGGCGGACACTGTCCCCAGGTCCTGCACGATCCGAGGTGACAGTGCCTCAGGTCCTGCAGGGTCCCAGGGCGGACACTGTTCCCAGGTCCTGCAGGGTCCCGGGGTCGACACTGTCCCCAGGTCCTGAAGGGTCCCAAGGTGACATTGCCCCCGGTGCTTCAGGGTCCGAGGTGACACTGCCTCGGGTCCTGCAGGGTCCCGGGGCGGACACTGTCCCCAGGTCCTGCAGGGTCCTGAGGCGACGTTGCCCCAGGTTCTGCAGGGTCCCGGGCAGACGCTGCAGCCCTGTAGTAAGTTTTCTCAGGATGGCAATGAATACCTCGAAACACCGCGATAGCCAAGCCCAATAACTGCTACGGAATAAACGCGAGAGGAAAGATCGCGCAGTTCTCGCGAGAGGAGACCGAGGCCCTCAGGACCCTTGCCAGGCCTGGCTCCGCGGCGGTCGTGAGGACGGACTTTCCGAGCAGCATGCCGTCCGCGTTCTCGGTCAGCTCTTTCCCTGTCAGCATCCCCGCCGTCATCACGGTAACTCGCAGCCTGTGTGACGCCCGATTCGGGCGAGAGCGGTGGTGAGGCGCGCGTCGGACCGTCCAGAGTCGTAGCCGGGTGGGCGGGGCCGGGCCGGGCGGCGGAGCGTGCGGAGGGGCGGGTGTCCAGTGCCGGGTGGAGGCGGTGTCGGCCGTGCGGGCGGGACGCACCGACGAGTCCTGCACCACGCGGGCGTGGCTTGGGCTTTGTGGGCGGGGCATGGGCGGTGGGTCCGGGCGTGGGCGGGGCGTCGGGGGCAGGGCTGGGTCCGTGTGTTCCCGGCCTGCGGGGCGGGGCCTGCGTCTTATGGGCGGGGCCTGGCCCTTGTGGGTGGGGCGTGGGCGGGGCGTGCGAGGCGGAGCATGGTGATGTTTTGGGTGGTGTGTGGGCTGAGCTTCATGTCCCCGGGGGTCGGGGGCGGGGGTGGTTGGCGACTTGGCGGTGCCAGGGCAGAAAGCCATGCTCCCTTCACATCTCCGCCTGTGGCTTCTTGGTCCATGTGTTGAAGGTCGCACATGAGTTTGTTTCCTTATCCCTGGCATAGGTTCTGGAGAGGTCCCAGCACAAGCAGTGGACACTTAGACAAGTCCTGAAGGACTTTGCAGGGCGCCAACTTTGAGAACAGGGCTTGTCTCATGCAAGAGGGGGCCCAGAGGTGGCGTGGAAAGAGTAGCCAGAACTGAGGGCTGAGCATCAGGTGAAGACGGCAGGGGGGGGGGGGGGGTGGTGTCCTGAGCATCTGGTGGAGACCTGGCATCAAATAGAGTTGAGCTTGCGGGCCACTTGTCTCCAGGTCCTGCAGGGTCCTGTGGAGTGGAGGAGACTGGGGAGTGCAGCAGGATTCGGAGGGCTGGGCATATTGCAGAAAGATTGGGAAAATAAAATCCTGCACATTAGGTTGGATCAGATTTCCCAGGGCCTTCAGTGCTAGTCTTAGGAACTTGAAATAGTTCTTGTTTAACACCAGTGTAACCAAATATATCGCTTTGGACGAGTCACTTAGCATCCTTGTCACCCCAGGGAATAGTAATCCCTTAAATTTTATCCAGCTTCAAAACACGATTCTGTTGCACAAGCAAGAAGGGGGGGCGGTCACTGATGTCCTCAGTTCTTTGTGCCAGAGCTTTGCGTTCCATGGGTTCTGCTTGCAGTGGAGGGAAAGTCCTGCTTCCATCCTCTACAGTCCTTGTCCTTCTCCTGTTCCCTGTGTTTCTGTGAGGCCTGGCCGTGCTGTCTGGATGCCTTGCTGAGTGACCCCAGGAGAACTCAGGGGTTGGGAGGCTGCTGGCTCTTCTGACCCTGGAGAATGCTTGCCCAGGACAGGAGGCCTTGCCCCACAGGAGTTAAGGATAACGAGTGTCTAACGGTGTACCCTTACAGGAGACAGACTGGACTGAGCCCTGGCTCGTCGGGCTTGCCATCTTCCACGTGCTCTGCCTGCTTTTCACATGCTTCTCATCCCAGAGTTATAAACTACAGATTGGGCATTTCCTGTGCCTGGGTGAGTAGGACAAAACACAGCTCAGACTGCTGTGTGATAGGAAGGTGTGTGTGCTCTGTCCATGCCATCAAAATATGTAAATATTCTTGTAAGACCTCCCAACCCTTCTGTCATGTGTTTGCTTTGATTTTTAGGGCCCTCCCAGATTTCACTCTTGGGAAAAGTAACTTTTGAATATCAAATTTGAAAGGAATCTGTTGAATACCTACTACATACCAGGGAAGGTGCTAAACACCAGTTAGCAGAAAGGAGCATTTGGTGACTGCCTTTTACAGGAGATGTTTTCCTCCATGGGCTTACTCTGCTCTTGTGTGATTTTGTCTGGGAGGAAGAATGCAAATTAGGAATGTAAACATTAGACTTTTCTCAAGTTAGTTTTAAGGATAAGAACTACGGGACTTTAGAGAAGGAATGGAGTTACATGGGATGGCTGGAAAAGATTGCACAGAATAGCTGAGGTCCTGACACAGGGGGTGAAAAGTGAGTAAAATATTAATGAGAAAGGAGGAGGTGACTGGCCTGGCCTGGCCCGAGACCTGGGGAGAAGGATCCCAGGTGAGGGCAGAGGAAAGCAACCTGACATTCAGGGTGGGAGGTGATGGAGAGTGTGGTTCTGAGTTGAGAGAAACCAGTACCCCTGCAGGTGTGAAGCCTGGCTGGCACCGAGTAGTCACCGATGTGCTGGGTAGAGAAAGCGGGCAGGGCCTCTAGACCTGGCTGAGGCTCGTGGCTCTGGGTATCAGAAAACCACTGCAGGTTTTGTATGGTTGTGAAAAATGCAATAACTAGTTTCAGGTAAGTTTAACCAGCTGACTATGTGCAGGGCCGAAAATCTGAACAAGAGCTTGTTTCAGAAAGACTGGAGTGAAGTGATGAGAGTTTACATTATAGCAATAGTCTATGCAAATAAGGGAAGGGCAGAGTAAGCTCTTTACCAAGTGTGTACTGAGAAATGCCAGTGTGAACAAAATAGACACTGCCCCTTATTCTTTTAGAGCTTTGGTAGAGTACTCGGTGAATAGCACATACCTGGTTATGTTGCTATCAACTGTGACGAGTGTTGTGATGGAAGTCAAAACCACAGTGAAACATGATGAGGGTCCTGATTTAAATCATGGCAATACCTTTGAGCTGTGATGCGGAGAAATAAGCCAGGCAGCAAGTTTGTGGCAGAGGGATGCAGGGAATGCTCTGACAGGGAGCATGGTAGGTTCGGAGGCAGGACCCCCAAGGAAAAGTGATAGCCTCATCAAGTGAGCGAGTATGTCTGAAACCGTTTGTCAGCTAAAGAGCTGTGTAGGGGTTTGATATTTTCTGAAGTGGAGGGAGGAATGACTGCTTTCACATTTGGGTAATGACAGACAATGTTCTGCATTTCTTGTAACTCATTCATTCTCAAACCAACTGAAGGTAGGTACCACTTGCCCAGTTTTACTAATGAAACACACAAAGGTCCACTCACTCCCCAAGCTACACAGCTCATAGAATGTGTCATCAAGATCCAGGCTCACTGGTCCAGGGTGTACATCTGCATGTTGTTAGCAATTGGGGAACGGGACGTGATGGCATCCCCCATCCCTGCGCCCATCCTCCACCCTTCTACTGTGCCAGCGTCCCCCTACCCATCCTCCTTCTACCTCCTTTGCCAGCCTCCCTCCACTTCCCTCTGCCTGGGCCACCCTCCCGCTACCCCTTTCCTCCTAAGCCAGCCCCCCTTCACCCCCTCCATCCTCAGCCAACTTCCCTCCACCCCCTCCTCTGCCTGCCTCCCTCCACCCACTGCCTCCTGGGCCAGCCTCCCTCCTCATCCTCCTCCCGTGCCAGCCTCCTTTGACACCCTTCCTCCTCGTGGGCCAGCTTCCCTCAACACGACACCCTTCCTCCTCCTGGGCTAGCTTCCCTTGACACCCTTCCTCTTGGGCCAGCCTTCCTCCAGCCCCTCTTCCTTGGCCAGTCTCCCTCTACCCCTCTCCTGGGAAAGCCTCCCTCCACCCCCTCCTTCTGGGCCAGCCTCCTTCCACCCCCTCCTCTTGTTCCAGCCTTCTTCCACTCCCTCCTCCCGAGCCAGCCTCCCTCTAACCCCTCCTCCTCTTCCAGTCTTTCTCCAACCCCTCCTCCTGTGCCAGTCTCCCTCTACCCCTCTCCTGGGGCAGC
>NW_007081509.1:64202-85838 GCF_000164805.1 Carlito syrichta
CCCCAGCCTCCTTTTCCAGCCTCCCTGTCCCCTGTGCCTATCCTTTGTACTGTCTTGCCCTTCTGCTCTGGCTCTTTTGCTTCCTTTCTGCTGCTTCACTGGGTCCATCTGTGAAGGGAGGAAATCAAGAGGTTACTAACCCCAGGTTCAATCTACTTTCCAATTTAGGTTAAGAAGAAGAAAAGGATTTATAAGCTTTGATTTGGCTGAGAAATTGCTACCTGCAATTAAAGCATCAGGTTTTTAAATTTGCCAGACTACGCTTTCTTTAATTTTTCTGCAGGTCATTATATCAGTGTGGGTTGTGATGTGCTAGATTTGAGTGTCAGCCTTTTCTGTGAGCTAGTGAGCCCCTCAGCTCCCTGTGCTCTAGGAGGGCTGCATGTGGACTTGAGATGGCACCACCCACTGCCTACAGCCCCTACAGTACCCTGCCGTTGTTGCCATTTGAGTGTGGTGTTCCTCATGCCTTCATGTCCAACACTTCCAGGTGTTTTTCCACCTATTGTGTTTGGAAGTCTCAGTCACTCTCGTGAGAGCAGTCCTATAAACATGAGGCTGAGAAGCAGTTTGTGGTAAGCACCTTGTCTCATGGCTGTTGGCATTCTGCTGCACATGTCACGTCAGACTGAACTGTGACTGGAGTTACGCAGGACATCCCAGGAGGCAGAATAAGTATGTTGGAGTGAGGCTTGGGTGCAGTCAGAAGGCTGGGCTCCAGGCCTGGCTCTGCTACCGCTGACCTGTCTCATGGGCTTTGACTGAGCCCACCGAGAACTTGACTCTGGTTTTCTGTTCTGCTAAATGGGCATGTCCTAGATCTTTACAATGTTGTGATGTTTACCTCACATTATGTCTGAAATAGAAATGACGTTTCTTGTCAAACTTTTGTTATTCTTTTAGTATTACATATTCTGCTGTAAAGTATGTATAATTTTATTCTATAATGAGTAATAATTAGTCACCTAAACTTCTAACACAGGATTTCTGCTTTTTTCCAGTAATTTTGGTCTACTGTGCTGAATACATCAATGAAATGGCGGCAATGAACTGGAGGTAAAGCCAACTCCCTGTGCATTTGACTGTTTCGTGAGTCCACCCTACAGGGTGTCACAGGGAGCATTTCATGCAGGCCACAGGACTTGCAGAGGATACAGATCTAATCACGGGACCTGCATAGACAATGAAGTACCTTTGTGCCCTAGTTTAGGGCCTGAGGAACAACTTGTTGAATGTTTTCAAGACTGGTGTAACCTTTTCCAACTGAGCCACATCTGCTGTGTGATACTGGTTTTTGAATGGCTAGTGGGCCAAAAATGATTTTTACATTTTAAAATATAAAAAAGGAGAACTGCTAGCCCCTCAGCAAGAATGAGTTGGGTCACTGCCTCATGGCTGGCAAGCCCTAGACATTTACTCCTTGGCCCTTTATAGAGAAGGTTTGCTGAACACACCCCAAGATCATTTGCTTAGGTACTTTTGCTTAGATTTAACACACCTTTCCATGACTCTGAGCCCCAGTGCCTCCATACTCAGCTCAAGTAATTAGAAAAGGGCCACACACATCCGGCTTCCTGGCCATGCTTCCCTGTCCCACCTCCTGTGGTGTGGCTGTGGGACACCACCACCGCAGCCCCCACCCCGGCACTCGCAGCGTGGCCGTGGGACATCACCTCCCCTGCGTCCTGGGCCTTTTCCTCCAGGACGGCGGCCCCATTCCCACCACCACCACGGGTGGTGCTACATCTCCCATGCCTGTCTGTATTTCGGTAAGACCTGAATCATGGCCAGGCCCTCCCTTGGCCATGTTGTCCCTGGAGCTGGTTCTGCTTGAGCTTGCACCCACCCCTCAAGAAGATGCTCTTTTCCTGGACACGTTGACCTTCATGCTCTTAGTCAGCAAATAGTCCTCAGTTCTCGGTGTACCTGACCTCGCGAGGCTGATGCAGGTGTCCTTTCTCTCGCTAAAGCCTTTGTGTCCCTGGTCTTCATCCTGGTCTCTTCCCTCCAGCTCCTCTGTTGTTGCCTTATAGTTTTCTGCTTGTGTCTAGGGTCTCCAGATGGAAGTGCGAGAGTTACTCTGCCTGCCTCACTCCCTGGACAGTCTGCTAGGATGTCTAGTAAACATCTTAAATTCACACGTTTCACACTGACTCTGTTCCCCAAAGCATCCTGCTCCATCTTTGCAGTGGCCACTTTTTTCTTGTTTCTCAGGCCAGAGATGTTCACATCACACATTCTTCAGGAAGCCCTGTTACTCTTCCTTTCAGACAGACTGTGAGCCCAGCTGTGTTCATCTCCTTTACCCTTTGCCATACCCAGATTATAGCAGTAGCCACCTGAGGCAGTGGGTTTAAAAGGCAAGCCCCTCCTCGAACATTCCAGAGGGTCCCCCGGGCATTCCAAGCAAGACCAGAGTCTTGCAATGATGTCCTGTGGCCTCCTGCTGGCTCTGTCCCAGCAGCTGTGCCTGTGAGTCCACGAGGCTCTTTCTTCCCTGTTAGTCCCTGCTCAGGGTTGTGAGTCCCCCCCCACCCATGAGCACCCACTCTCCCTCCCTAGTCTGCACTTCTCTGTAATGCAAATCACAAAATCCACCTTGGGTTGACCGTCTCTTACTTATCTGGGTCCTGTCACCCTCTAGATGGTTAGCGCCAGCAAGGCGGGAACCCCAGTGCTTGTACCTGAGTTAACCAAGTATTTGTTACTAGCTTTGTTCATTATATTTCCCACACTCTGCCATTTCCTGGCTCTGTGCCTTTGAGCAGGCTCCACCTTTCTCAGTCTCTTCTCCCGGGACAACACTAAGGCTGTCACGAACAGGAAGACGGAGGTGCCCAGCCCAGCACCTTCCTTCAGGTGACTGTGGTGTCAGTGCAGTCGTTGCCTCTTATTACTCACAGAACTTGTCATCGTTTTGCTATTTCAGTAAGACCTGAATCGTGGCCAGGGTTTCCCATCATTGGCACTAGTCTTGTGCCCAGGTCAGAACTGCTATTGACCCCAGGGGCTGCTCTGCACTGTGTCCTGTCACAGGGAGGCCTTCAGGGTTGCTCTCTGCTCCCACCACCATCTTCCCCTTGCCAAAGGGCCTCTTTCTTGGTCCTGTGACCTAGCGTGGTTTCTTCATAGTCACCGTCACATGTTGGACAACACTGTAGAGGTGGGGCAGGCTCAGTGAAGGGAGGGTGGCTGTGCCTCAGCTGCCATCAGTCTCCAAAAGTCTGTGTTAAGTAGAGTGTATCATGAAAAACTTTTGTTGTTGTTTTGTCAACTAATTTTTTTTTCTTAAAACAGGTTATTTTCAAAATACCAGTATTTTGATTCCAGGGGGATGTTCATTTCCATAGTGTTTTCAGCCCCACTACTGCTCAATGCCATGATCATTGTGGTATGTATACGACGGACTCTTAAAATGGCTTTCTTTATATGTTTTTAAAATCTAAACATGTCTCAAAACTATTGTTTTCAGATTATGTGGGTCCGTAAGACTTTGAATGTAATGACTGACCTGAAGAACTTACAAAAGAAAAGAAAGGAGAAAGGAAGAAGAAAAGAAGAGTAATGTGGTCCAGCTGCGTTGGGGTTCTGTGCCGGTTCCTTCTCGCTCACGTTGTTTCCAATGTCAAAGTGGTGCAGGCATCGCTCTTAGCACCTGGCCATGCATTTGAAAAGTGGTCCTTTTATTTTGATATCCACTGTGATAGAGCACACGTTGAAGTCAGCTTTTAAGACAAGCACCACCTGTGTCCATCAGGATGTCTGTAAAACCTGGACCGTCTTCATTGTGCTCGGGGTCTTTGCAGTCACACTGTGGTCTGGTCTCGCCACAGTGCTTCATAATTGGAAGTTTGAAGAAGCTCACATCATTTATGCAACTAGTATTAACTGTGGAGTTGTTGGTCAATATTAAATACATGAAACTCAGTAGTAAGCGGTGCCGTCTTGCTTGTGGGCCCCACCCTTACTCATCCTGCTGTGCTTTCTAGCTTGCGGCAGCAGTAGTCAGAGGAGGGCGTTTTTGCCTTCTGGGATGCAGGGCAAAGTTTGGTGACATTTTCACTTGTCACTGGAGGAGGAGGTGCTCCTGGCAACTAGGGGGTAGAACCCGTAGGTGCTGCTAAACCTGCCACGGTGCACAGAGAATGGACCATCCACGACCATCTGACAGAATGTCCACAGTGCTTGGGTTGAGAGAGCTTTGAAGCAGTCTTGAAAAATACATTGTATCTCCATCCAATGAACCAGGCCCAGTGAAGCTAGTTCCTCTCAAAGTTAGGGGCCACTTCACTAAAATTTTTAGTTAAGAATATTAAACTAGAATGAGAACCATAAAGTCAGGATTCCACGAAAAGAAGGCATTGAATGAGCCCTTTGATTTTGTGTTTCAGGAAGCAAAATTTCAGGAATATTCAATAATTTAACTGTTTCAACTGGTACATGTTCATGGCAAATACAAAGATTGACTATGTTCTTAAGTGGCACATTGCTCTGTTAGGGTTTGTGTGCTCAGAAACATGATGCTGTCAGTTCTGTTGGGACAAGTTTCCTGTTACTTTGTAATATCTGCTTCATAAAATAGCTCCTGTCCAGTACACTGTTGGTTCCTGTCAAATCTAGAGCTGCAGCTTGAGGCTGACAGCTGGTTAGAGACCCAACATTCTAAAAGTCGTTGTTTAATAAAGGGAATGCAACTGATCATTGCATCTGATAACATGCCCAATTGTGCATTTCTGAAAGCTACCAATGCAGGGTGTTTAATGGGATTATAGCTTCGGGAGAGTTCAGAGCACCACAAGTTCGTTTCACAGTGAAAAGGGACATCAGTTATACTTGAACATACAGGCTAGGAGAGACTGAGGAGGTGTGGAGCTCACCAGCTAGGGGGCTCTCCTCTCAAGTCTTGGTGGCCAAGGCTGAAGACGAAAAGTGAACAGGAAATTTGTTGTGGTAATTCCTGGTCCAGGCTTCGTCCAGGGTGCTGTGTAGGTGTTTGCCTTTGTTAGCCCAAAAGAAGCCAAGGACATTGCAGATACTGTACACGCTTAGTATGACATTTTCACCATCTATACATTATATAAACTATTTAAACGGGGGGCCACCTGACTGAATCTCAGCCTTTCCATGATAAAGAGCGTAATAATATTGCCAGCTTTGCATTGACTTGATGTTAATGACTGGTATCGTCGTGAAACCATCACAGGTGCTGTATGGTTTGTGTGTGTGTGTGTGTGTGTGTCTTTGTCTTGAAACAGCTATGTTTTGTTTTCACAAAAACAAACATCACTTTATTTTTAACTTCAATAAGTTCATGTTCAGTGGGCCTTAAATTGCAGTGTTAACAAGTATCTTAGAATATTGTTGTCCTCATGCTAGGGAAAGTCCTACAAACCAGAATTACCAGTAGTTGTGTAATTTATAAAAATGTGCAGATGTAATACCACTATAAGGAGCTAGAGGGTGTATGGAACATACTGAATTCAAGCTCTATAAAAATGAAAGTGAAGGGAGGGACCTCAAGAAACTTAGAATAAATTTAGTTCACATTTTGCCTCAGAATAGCCATTTTTTTGCTTAGACCAACACGCTTTGAATCTAGCACAGGTTAGACATAGATAAATTTTCAATAGTCAGGTTTTAGGAAACATTCAGAAATCTCAGGTTCCTTGTCAAAGATCACCCCTTAGCAGGCTGAAGACATAGACATACTAGACCATCTTTTTGCTAAGGAGTTTGTGGATTGCAAATGTCTGACAGGTCTCTTGCAGGAAAACCCCCTCCACTTGTCTCCTCCCATCTATCCCACCACCATGGCAGCACTCCTGTGACTAACCCACCCAACTGCCTGCTGTCCATCAATTGACGTCAGTACCTGTGCTTACCTGCCTTATGATGATGTGGAGCAGACCACCACCCAATCACCTTAATGACCTTCCCACATCAAAGGGAAGGGCTAAAAGGACTCAACCATGAGCAATCATTCGCCATTGCAACCATTGCCTTGCTAAGCTATGGTGTGGTCATGTGCTCTTTGAGTTATGGCCAGTCCATATTTCCTAGCTTTGTCCCCCTCCCCTACCTTGGGGAAGTCAATCTCCTCTTTCTTGCTCTCTAATTTACTTTATAAATAAACTATATTTTCCAATCTAGCTTCTGTGCAATTCTTTTCATCTTTCATATAGCACCGTATCACACACCAGACACTCCCAACGCTCCCAGCAGGCCTGATCTAACATTATGGAGGCCCCGCTAGGAGTGTGACTCTGACATTTTTGGAGGTTCCACAGAGATCTGCCCCTCGCTCACTCTCATTCTATTCCATTGAGACTTGCCACTCTCACTCTCTTTTCCAACCCCAGTATCTCTGTGGCAAAAGATAAAATGCTGGCCTATCTTCCCCGTGACTCGCTCTTAATCTTATGGGCCTGCAATGAGCTATATTGAATGGACCTCTCCCTGTTGCCTCAACCTTATTCAGTATGAAGTAACATCTCCAGTGAGTCCTATTGTTTATCCGGTCAGGAAGGAAGTCCTGGAAGCCACTCTGAGAGACTGCTCTTTTTTTTCCCCTTTTCTCGTTACTCTGGGAAGCATGTTCCTGGGGTCTGGGACCCTCTGTGGAAAAGACTGGGTGCCAAGCCTCCCAAACGTGGTTTGGAACACCCCTAGCACTGGGATCTGGAGCCCTCACCTGCTAAGACACTATCTCTGGTGGGTTGAGGAGACAGAAGATGCTCTATCTCACTTGATCTCACACACACAGGCTGATTCAGCTGACCCTCCGCGTGGGACACTGACTAAGGGTGTGGATGGTTTTATTCTGGGGCCTGGGGCCCTCTGCGTTTTATTTTCGCCCCATGTTGGGAATAGGTGGTGGATGGTCTTTTCACAGTAATTCCACCCCGCTTCATCTGGGATGCCGGACTTAGGCGGTGGATGGTCTAATTCCACCCTGTGGTGGGCATAGACACTGGATGTGTAATTCTACCCGCTGCTGGACATAGGCAAATAGATGGTCTTATCTCCTTTGGGCCTCTCAGATGCGGTTCTTAGGAAAAAAGACTGACCATTGGCATGTCTTTTCATTCTAAAATGTCTCAGGACCCTCTCGCTAAAGGGGACCATCTGCCCTAATGTCTCCTCAATACTGACTAGGTGGCCAGGAAGGAGATGGGCCCAGGGTGAGTGTCTTACCTCTGGTGGTCTCCTTCAACTTGACCTCTATTGACGCCACAAGGGCAAATGGTCCAAGGTTTGCAAAATGGCATCACTGGGACACCTTGTTCTTCCTGTGGCACTGCCACACTCCTTTGATTACTTTATCTCCTTCCTGTTCCCCTCTAACAACTCAGATGCTGACCCAGCTAGTTTCACTTCTCCTGTCTCTCACAATCTGCTTCTGCCACTCCGTGAGTTTCCCTTCCTGCTCTTCCTTCTCACCCTCCACCTCTACCTGCAGAGGAGGGGCCGGCGCCAATGGCCAGGGTGCCCAACCCATGTAAGGCAGTGTACAAAACCGAGTGGCTTTAGATATTCCTACCGCGTCTCAAGGAGGCACATGTGCCATTATCCCCTCCCCTGCTGCCTGATCACCACCACCACCACCCACAGCTCTACTAGCTGCAAGTCAAACCACAGTCTGCTTTTCCAAACCAGACTCGCAAGTGCTCTAGTAAAATCTTAACTTGCAACTTTACCATGTCCAAGAGCAGTGCTAAATAACTCCAGCGTTTGTAATATCAGGCACGCAAAAGTTGTATTTCACAAAAGGAAAGTCAAGTCACCTTGCTGTGCCTGTCTAGCTCCCCTTCCACCTTCAGAACTGGTAACACTTGAATGCCAGTTACCCTCTGCATACACTTTACTGAGCCTGGTCATTCTCCTGCCAGACAAATACTAGGTACACTCTGTAGCACTGTTATGGTCTGAGTAATGCTCAGCTGCTCCCTTTGATACCCGTAAATCAGAGGGGCAGACAACTGTAGAAAGAAGTTTATTTCTGAATTTGAATCCAGAGAGCAGAGTTGGACTCGTCTTTCTAGGATGGTTCTGCCCGCCCTTCAGGCCTCGCAGTCCACTTGTATAGTCCAGAGTTGTCAGTACATCAGCCACGTGACCGGCAGAGCCTTGTATAGAACTTAAGTTACAGCTGCATTTTACATTTAGAATAAAGGAAGTTTACAAGGCCTAAAACGTCATGCAAATCACAAGACTTACAATTACATTGATACTATATAGCTCAAAAAAAGGGAGTAAATAGGGATTTGTATCTTGGGACATGGTCTGCAAGGAAGTCAAGAATCCCCTGAAGCTACTTACTGGGAGTGCACTGAAGACAAGGGGACTTTCAGTCATGTGCTCAGGAATGTGCAGGAGCCCTAGAATCCCCCCATGCCCTTCTCTAGGGGCTGTGGTAACATGAAGCGACATTAGTGGGTTTCTGTATTATTTCCCCATTGTCAGTTGAGACCATGAGATCTGTCATGGGTGTAGCTATGTCATGCTGCCTTAACATAAATGGTGCATGTAGTTCTTTCCCTCCCTCAGCCAGTTTTCATGCTTTATAGGCTTAGTTATGAGCACATGAATTTTAACAATGCATTGGATACAAAGTGTGATGGCCAAATATGTTAATAATGCTATTATAAACATAGCCAGAAAGAACTTCCCCATGCCTGAAAGGAGGCCCTGTAACCCTGATGGGAGCCAAGGAAACATGTTGGAATACCAGAGACCTTTATAGGCACCTCCTTGGTGTAAGCATCTGTATCACCTATAGCATTAATGCTGGCTTTCATTTGACTTAGCATTGCGGTGATATTCCTTGATTCATCAGGGTTAAAAGTGCAACACTCAGTATAGATAATGGCACTTGTGCCTCCTTGAGACGCAGTAAGAATATCTAAAGCCACTCGGTTTTGTACACTGCCTTACACATTAGAGTCCTCTCAGTATTTTTGCTTCCATTCAAGTCTCGCTATGTAAACTTAGCTAAGGCTTCCATGTGGAAGGACACACTTTCCAGCCCTATATTAGGTGAAAAGAAATTAAGGACATATTCACACCATTCAAAAACAGATCTAGTCCATTGAATGTGCAGATAAGGCAAGCTGGCTATGTTCGCTTTTTGCAGCGTGCTTCATTTGTGTCCTTGGGCCCATGGAAAGTCCAGAGTGCATCTACCAATCCATCTAGGGGTAAGCCAAGGCCATAAACTAGTACCACGGATCCACTGAGTCCCATTGGGAGCTTGCCAGTATACCTCTAGTCTCTGAGTCCATCAATGGCAAACAAATTGCTGTCCTTAAGGACAGTAAGGTTTTGGCACTGTTCTAAAGGGAACCAGCCCATGAATCAGGTCCCATTCAAAAGATGTTGCCTTGAGTATTTTCTTTGTTCCCAACACAAGGGGACTGGTTTCTTTAATCTACCACATTCAAGTGTGAGCCATAGAATCCCATCCCATATCTGATGGGACCCTTCCATGGTTCAATACTTGGGGCTTCAGGTTCACACTGATTATGTTGGCTAAAAATTACTGTTATCTCTTATGGTAGATTGATATGAAAAGGTGAAGTCATTGCCTGTTTCATTTATAGTTTCCTTAATGGGCCACTGCTGTGAACTTACCCTTGTTAGGACATCACTATCAGCCGCTCACCTTCCTACTTAGTGCTGGAATGTACATATCCAACTGCTTTCAATCAGTCTCCAGGAGACCTGAAACCCACCAGGGAAGCCCAGAGGCCCCTGAGACTGGAAGTTGTCCACAAATTCAACAATTTGAATAATTGAATGTACTAGCATAGGAATAGGCCCACTCTGAATACACATTTCCATTGGTAGCTGTAGCATAGAATAGTACGAATCACTTTGTTTGCTTAAATAGCAGCTTTAAGTCCTGTACCAGCTCTACTGTTCACTGAAGCTGTGATGCTGATCCAGGAACAGGGTCTCTCTGTTCATCCATATACTTTTTACTCAGGAATGTTATATCCAAGGCTTGATGCCTGCAAACATCAATGCAGTAGGAGTCACGAATAGGATGTCATGGGGTCCCTTCCATTTTGCAGCTGGTGGTTGGGTGCTCCCTCTCTCCAGTCTGTTAGCAGCACCTGCTGCCCTGGGTGGGAGGGATGTCTGAGTTCTCCGTGGACTGGGAAGTTCCGAGGGGAAGCAATTTTATGAATCATGGTTAAAATCTGTCCCAGAGGGGCAACCTATTTCCTTATGAGCACTTCATGTCCTATGTCTGAGGCCCCACTTCCTTCAGAGGTATAGGTGAAAGGCCTACCATAAACAATATCAAAGGGACTTAAATTAATCCTGCTTCAGGGACTGACTCGGACTCTGAGCAGTGCAATACTCAATATCTGGGTCCATTTTACTTGTGTCACCAAAAGTTTCCTAGTGATTATTATGCTAAACCACAAATTGAAAGGTTGTGTTGTCCCAGTCTTAGGTCTGATGGAGTTTTCCTTGGATTTGCTGAGGGGTGGGCATCCTGCTGCTTGGCTTGCAATAAAAATGTAATTTTAAAAATGTCTGAATGCCTCCTAAAACCTACCTATGGGAAATTTGTCTTATCTAATCTATGCTAGCTACCTTGCCTCAATTATTTCTCCCTTAGAGATTTTTGATCCCATAATCATATGAAGTGCTGAGGCATGAATGTCCATTTTCTGTAGCTATTTCAGAGCTGACAGTGGGTGTAGTCCTGCCTAGCCAGAGATTGGAAATCTCTCCCTGTCTGATCTAAGGCATCCAGCTCTGTTTCAGCAGTGGCATAGTTTTCAGGCATCCTTGTATGTGCAGTGTTGGCATGAAATTGCTGGATTCTGGAAGAAACAGATTTAGCCTGTCATGGACCAAAATTTAGGATTCTAACCATTACAACTGACTTAATAAAAGGAATATCTGAAGGAAACTCCTCCTTCTTCAGGAAGTAGAACAATTAAGTGAAACCAAGTTTACATTTTGACAATGTAGATGGTAGATACCTTTTATACAAAAGCTACCAGGACTGTGGTTACCAGAATACCTTAATTTATGTGACTTTACTGTAAGTAACCAGTTTTTAGAGTTTTTCATGTATTTCTGGACTGTAGTGGCAACCTGACAGATTTTTCTGGACTGTAATTTGAACCAGGTACTCAAATGAACCTTATATAAATATGAAGATAAATCCAAAAATGTCTTGAGATTTGCACCCAGAAAACACTTAACTAAAAAACAATGAACAAGAAAATTTAAAACAAATGTACCAGTTTCTTTTGAAACATAACTTTTCAGTTTCTATTTTACTTAAAGACAACTTATAGTAGGATTAGTTCATTTATTTAGATTTAATATGTTTTATTTGCACATAAAGTGTAATGAGTTTGTCTGCCATATAGGCCCTTTTAAAATTAGCTTTGTTGGAACTTTTTCCTATAAGGAATCTCAGATTAACTTAAACTTTAATCTTAATTCTCTAAAGCAGTGTGTTTTGAAATATTATTTCAGTTAGAGCCTTGGTAAAATAACCAGTGTTACAAAGAAAACAAATTCTTACTGAACTTGTGCAAACAACCATACTTATTTGCAGAAGAAAAATGCAAAAGATTTTTCCTTTGACTCTGAAAAAATATAAAAAAATAATTGGTAATACTTTAAACAAGTTACAGAATTATTTGGTTTTTATTAACTCAGTTTATGCAATTAACCCTTATTTCATTACAGTCTTATATTGGATTAGTAATCCTCATGAACACACACATTTTTAAGGGTTCTGGAAGATTTTAAAGTTGTTAGCAATTTACCCTGAATGACACCTGACTATATATGTGACTAATCTGACATAAACCTTTAACAGTTTAAATAAAGACATAAGTTTGCTGACAACTTAAGTACAAAAAGTATTACAGAAGCAAAGTTTTGTATTTTAAAGTTTTTGGCAGAAGTGACACTTAACCAATAGACTCAAACAAAATGAAAGCATTCTGTTTTACCAATTTTGAACATAGTTACTAAGTGTGGCAGATTATTATTTTTAAAGATACTGTTACTTTAATAAAATGGTGTTTTGGCCTAACATCAGTGATTGATATTAATGGTAAATTCATAGACATAACTAATTTTTTAAACAAGATTGTTCATAAAATTCCTTTCACACATTTCTTTCTGCAAACCGTCCACATACCATCTTTGACATGCTCATACCATTTTTTGACATGCTTGAACCTTCTATTTTTGTCCTATACTCCTTTCTTTCAGATAGTTATTCACTCCATTATAAGACAGAAATTTACCAAACAAGATTCTTTCTAGACAAAAGTATAATTTTTTACCAAAAACACTTTTACACCAACAACTTTTTTCCATATTTCCTTTACTTCTTGGTTTATTTCTTTTTACCTTTTACATAGAAAACCTTTTACATTCATAATTTGAATTAACCTTTTAGTAATGTCTGATTAGAGGTTAGACAAAACGTCTAACTCTTGGAACAACTTTAACTCCCACTAAGAAGCAGGTATCAGGAGAAAGAGGTTCAGTATGAGCACAAGGGTTAAAAACTTAGCCTCAGTATTAATCAAGATATTTATCTGGACCCCAACCATGTCAATACAGACCCAGGGATTCTCTAGTGTGATGACAGAATGCTGGGTCTGACCGTGGTCCTTGGGTCCCTTCAGTTAGTGGACATTATTACTGAACTAGGTGTTCCCCTCCCCCTTCAGGAGAGGCCCCACTGGCTTTTCCAGTGCCCTTCTAGTCCACAGGTAGGACAAGATCCTTGAGGCTTAGGCCATTGAGGACAATTGCACTTCAGGTGCTCAGACTGACCACACTGATAGCAGCAAATACCATTTCCCTTAGCCAACCTTTTCCTACCGGGTCTTGTTGGGTAATTGGAGCTTTGCCATTAGTGGCAACTGCCAATAGATCTGCTTGATTTTTGTCTTGCTGGTGCTCATCCTGGAATCCTCTTTTATCCTTAATGTCTCAGTTGCTAAAGACTTCAGAAGTTTTCTGTAATTGGGAGTTTGGTATTCATAGTCCTGAGTCAAGCTTCTGGAGCTGGGTATTCAATATCCCATAGAATATAATCTTATTTACAAAGGAGTGAAATAAATTTTAAAACGTCTCTACTTATGGAATTTCTGACCATTTCCCTTCAAGTCTACAAAATGAATTTAATTGCCAAATGATACTAAAGCACAAAGTTCCATTTCTTTTCCAAAACTCACTATCTGCCAACTTGTATTGAGTCCAAGTTTGTTTATAATAATGTACTAACTTTTTTATTTTAAGCCATGTAATTCTAATTTGCTCCAATTCTTTAAAATATGTCCCAATGGGGTATCTGGGGGTACAGATTATTTCCCATTTTCTTGTTCTCTGAAATTCCTCGAAAACCCTGCATTTTGCCTTTTAGTACTTGCATGCTGCATTCCTCACAGGAAAATTCTGAAACAAAATAATACCCAGAATTTTGCCTTTAAATTCCTGTGCAATGTATTCCTCAAAGGAGAATTCTAAGATAGATGGATGGATAGATAGATAGACAGATAGATAGATAGATGAAGCCATAAACAGTGATACCAGGTGTCCTTGGAACCCTGAAGACTTCTTCCAAGCTGAGCATTCCCAGCCTTCCCTGAAACTTCCCTCTGCTCTAGGACTTTCTAATGATGTCTTTGAAATGATCTGACACAAAATCATTTTAGAGTGAACAGACCATGTAAATGTGAAATGATCTGTTCCTGCTTATTTCTAATTATGAACAGACAAATTTGTTTAAAACCCTTTATACATTACTAAATTATGGTCTTAGT
This sequence comes from Carlito syrichta, assembly GCF_000164805.1. Lineage (NCBI taxonomy): Eukaryota > Metazoa > Chordata > Mammalia > Primates > Tarsiidae > Carlito > Carlito syrichta. Next base: position 78,023 of record NW_007081509.1, read on the forward strand.
TGTGAAGTGTAGACAATTAGGCGAGAGTGATCAGGTCTCGTGCTGTGTGCCACAGAGTGTACCTAATATTTTACCTGTCCTGAAGGAGAAGTACCAAGCTTAGCAAGGTGACTTCATCAGGTGGGAATGGCCAGTTACCATGTATCATTATGTCCTGCAAATTATTCAATATTTAAAGATTTACTGGTCTCGTAAGAAGAGTACTAGTCAGGCATAGCCAAAAGAACAAGCAGTGATGTTATCTAGCACTAAATTTGAAAGTAGGGGCTTATACATTACACGTTTCTAAGAGAACCCTCAACAGTTTTACAGGGACAAGCAGTTGATCACAATCTCAAGCTAGGTCTACACCTTTAGAAACAGATTCACTTCCAACTAACATAGCAGCTAATATCTGAAAACAAGAACAGTCTATTCAGTCACTTATTTGCCAGAGGAAGATTGCGAAATTATTTCCCCCAAGGTTAGTGTCAACTTGCACTGAGTTAACAAAAGGCAAAGTAGCACATAAGAGAGATTTCTATGTTCCTTTACTGGTGCATTAGAATGAACTCCCTCAGAACCCATGAAGGAGAATGCAGTCTCAGAAAGGGAGAGAGTGTGGTCGATAACAGGTAGCATTTCACATAAATTGAAGGCGCCTTTTGCACATCTATGACAACAAAAGACAGGGATTTTAACAATGCCAACAGCTCAGGAGAAACAAGACATAGGAAACCAGACAGAGTAGGCATACGTTAGAGGATAGTGCAGACATGAGGTGGAAACGGCAAGCGATCCCTACCTCCGGACAGCACTAGGTGTTCTGGATCAAAACATGTTACTTGCCATGAAGACATCATCAGTCATCTCCCTGCCTCTTATGTGTCTCAGTTTTCCCTCAGGGTGCTGAGAGCACTCAAGCGACCCCGGGGCACCAGGTGACCAGCCCTTATACACACTTCCCAAATGGGGCAGCCCTCAGGAACACTGGGAATCCTTTTCAGTTTCCAGGAGATCTGCCTCTAGGACCTTTTCCAGCACTCCAATCATCATTTCCAGGATCTGGCATGGATTCGGTCTGTTGAGCATCTAATCAAGCCTGGGGCCTTCCAGAGCCTGCAAAGTCCTTTATGACTAGAATGGAGAGGTCCCTATGAGGCCCTTACACATCATGGGAGTTGATCCCCGACCCCTTCACAAGTCCCTCAGTCACCTAAGGGAGACTGTGTGCACAGACCAAAGGGAAGAGTGCCTCTTAGCTTTGATCCAGACTAGAGTCTGGGCTCATAAAGGTGGAATTCCCTATTCTCCTGGGGGTTTTCACCACCTACATAAATATTACACAAACAAAGGGATACAGTAACACTTTGCAAAACATAATGACCTAAAAAAAAAAAAAGCCCACCAATCAAATTTTTTAAATATGAGATGTCCCATCAAACAACACATAACAAACTAGCTGACTTTCTTAACAAATTCAAATATAAACAACAAAAGCACTAATGAGTCGGTTCAGAGTTCCTCTGGTGTCTACAAAGTGACCCCAGAGAGGCCCAAGTGAGAAAGCTTCCTCCACCTCCCTGCACACATCCAGGGTTACCAAATAAGAATGTCCACTTTACAAAATTGGGTACCTGGCAAGGACTCCTCTCTAGATAGTCCCTAGAGCAAAAAGTGGCTCAGGCAGCTGCCAGGCCATCTCAATCAGGAGATCCCATTGACCAAGGTCCTGCAACACAGTCGCCAATTGTTATGGTCCAGGTAATGCTCAGCTGCTCCCCTTGCTACTAATAAATCAAAGGGACAGGGAACTGGTAAAAAGAAGTTTATTTCTGAGTTTGAATTCAAGGAGCAGAGACAGACTCTGGTTCTGCTCACCCTTCAGGCCCCACAGTTCACTTTTATAGTACAGAGTTTTTGGTACCTATACATTAGCCAAATGACAAGTGGTGCATTGCATAGAACTTAAGTTATAGCTGCATTTTACATTTATTTCTTTTTTCTTTTTTTTATTTTAAAGATGTGGGGTACTGGGGGTACTGAATTTTACATTTAGATAGTGACATTTAGAGTAAAGAAAGTTTACAAGGCCTAAAACACCATGCATTGCAAAAATTATGCAACTCACAAGACTGACTTACCATTGCATTGATACTATATAGTTCAAAGAAAGGGAGTAAATAGGGATTTGCATCTTTGGGCAAGGTCTGTAGGGAAGTCAAGGATCCCTGAAGCTACTTACTGGGAGTGAATAGAAGATTAGGGGACTCTCTGCAGTGTGCTCAGGAATGTGCAGGAGCCCTTGAATTCCCACCTTGCCCCTCTCTAGTGACTGTGGCAACATGGAGGGGCATAAGCAAGTTCCTGTATCGGCACAATAAGGATGAAGACTGATCACTCTCACCTAATTGTTCACACTGTTAGGGTGTGGAGGGTGGAGAGGGGTGCAGCACTGCTGAAGCTGGCATGCCAGAGGTGCACGCTAGTAACCAGAAGGAGAGATCTGAGTAATGCAAAGATTTGCAACACACAAAGAGATGAAAGAAGAAAAGATGTATTCCCTTCCCACAGAGAGGAAGAGGGCCAGCACTCTGAGTGTGGCCCCATAGTCCCCCGAGCCCTGGCTTAAATCCTTTCCTTTGGAGATGTTGCAATCAGGTAGATGTAACTGCTATGACTCCCTTGTTGACCACGGGTGCACGTTTTGGAGCACCTGAGAGGGCGCTGGTTCTGATCATCAGACTCCGAGTCATAGGCTTTCATCAACCTCCCCCGCCCCCCAGGAGTTTATTCTTGGATTACAATAGGCCAATACGGGTAATGCTTGTTTCTGGAAAGACAAAGTTGGCAGTTAGTTTTTACCCAAAGAATACATTCTTCCAGGGAACAGTTTCCACTTTTTCAGTGTTGTGTTAGGATCTAGAAACAAAATCAAATAACTTCCTGCTCTTGGTCCATCCTATCACACACCTTACAACTAAAACTGTAATTTGGCAATTTATATAGGGTTTTTAAACAAATTTTCCTGTTCATAATTAAAGTTAAGTAGGGACAGATCATTTCATTTTCGTGTGGTCTGTTCACTCTAAAGCGTTTTACATCAGATTGCTATAGACAGAAATGATCAAAATGTTTTATGTGTAGTCTATTAAAGAAGAACTTTTGAGATTTTTTTTCAGCTGAGACATTAGAAAAGCAACAGGGTGCCAACATGGATGGCTGCAGAACCAGAGGACCAAAGAGGTACCCCAATTGGCATCGCAATTAGTGACAAAACTCTAACTGCCCATCAGAGACCTTGTAAGAAGAAACCTGCTAAGTGGATAATACACATTACTTATGGGTACTGTCTGTGGGGACACTAGAAGTGTAGTGCCCCAAAGAGCCCTAAACCTCCTGGACCTTGTCCACTGTGTGGGCCAGAGAGCCATTGGGAAGCAGGTGTACTCTCTTCTGAAGAGAAGAGAGAACACCTGGTTCAGAAATGGTGGCCATTTAAGGAGGCTTGGGAATCTACTAAAGTGCCTGGCACTGGCTCACCATCACTCCAACAACCCCCAGGTGAATATTAGGGTACTGGAACCCAAATTAATTTCTTAATTAACACATTTACCAACTGTTTGGTCCTAGCCATCCATGTTGGAATCATATAGCCTTATCTCAATCAAAAGTTACTAAAGGTTAATTCAAAGTATAAACGTAAACAAAAATTATCTAGAAAGGTAAAGACAAAAACTGGAAAGCAAAGAAAAGACTTAAAGAAAGCTGTAAATAAAAAGATATGTGAAAGGAGGGAACCTTGGAAATTTAGACAATAATGTCGCCATTTTGAATCAGCACAACCATTTGCTCAGACCTCACCCCTTGACAGTCCCTTGCTGCACAGGTTGCATGGCCCACATATCCTTTCATCTTGTAATCATTAACAAGAAAAATACTTTAGTTTTAGAAACTGGTGATTACACAGAACCCCTTAAGCATATCCAGTCTTGCTAACAATCTGTCTTTTAGGCATTCGTATTGACACATTGTTATTGGCCGTCCATGGTGACTTCTAGCATACCACCGGGAGGCATGTTTATTGCTGTGTTGTTATCATACAACCAAAAAACCTCCAGCCCACCACCTGAGATCATGAGACATTGATGCCTGGTAATGTCAAGATACTAGATTCATGTGACTGCTATGGAAACTATACAACTCTGGGCATTCCTTTTGGCCCAGACCTCCTCCAGGTCTAAGCCCCCTTTTGCTTTAAAGGCCCTGAAATACACCTAGTTTCCAGCCTTCCATACCACATTCACCTGAGTGCCAGCCCCCTTTCCATCTGTGAAAGGTGAATAACATACTTTACATCCTTCTTCTTTCATCTCTGTTGCAATATTGCATTATTCCCAGGCCGCTGGCCCACCTTGCCTAAGTTTACCCTTTCAGTATGTTTTTGGTAGCTGTATTTCCTTGTTAAAGTCATTATTAATAAAACCCCTTATTGCTGTCTAAAAAAAAAACCCCAAAGAACCTTGAAGACAAGCTTTGGGGACATCCAGAAATTCACTGGAGCAACAATGAAGACTGTCTGGACTCCTGTAGTGGGTATCAAGCCCACTAGGGTAAATTTAAATACAATTTACTGGACATCAAAGCCTCATTATGTCATAACAACAGCTATAATGGTCTTTATTATAGTAGTGTAAATTCTAATAGTGTATGATTGCACAATGTGCTTTGTATACAGATCCTAAAAATACTTAACAACTCCATGGACTCCTGTCCTATCATCTCCACCTCTTGCTCTAGACAGGTAGGGACAGCTCTATGCCCCATGTTCAGCAGGATGTATCTATAGAAGTCTGACCTTCATCCCTATTCGCTGGTACAAATAAGAATATTTTTTTAAATAGCAAGAGGTGGGAAATGAAAGGAGGGACCCCTAGAGGCTTAGAATAAACTTGGTTCACTTTCTGCCTCAGCATAACCATTTTTGCTTAGACTGACACACTTTGATTCTAGCACAGGTTAGACATAGATAAATTTCCAATGGGCAGGTTTTAGGAAGCGTTCAGACATTTTACTGCAGGCCAAGCTGGCAGCCTACCTCACCCCCTCAGCAAATCCCATCAGATGCAAGACAAAGACAGCCCAACCTTTCAATTCATAGTTTGTCATAATAATCTCTAAGAAACTTTCAGTTTCCTGTCAAAGGCAGAAGGTCAAAGATCATTCTTTAGCTGGCCAAAGCTATAGAAATGACAATAGACCACTGTTTAACTAAGCAGTTTGTGAATTACAAATGTCTGACAGGTCTCTTGCAGGAAAAAATCTTTCCCTTGTCTCCTCCCATCTAGCCCACTACCCAAGGGCATGAGATGCTAATGTCTGGCGATGTCAAGATCTGAGACTCATGTGGCTACAATCAACATCAAAGATCCACAGCCCTGGACATTCCTTTTGGCCCAGACCCCTCTGGGCCCAAACCCCCCCTTACCCCAAAGGTCCTTAAATACACCCAGTTCTTGGCCCTTCAATTCCACACTTGCCTCTGAGTGTCAGCCCCCTTTCCAATCTGTGAAAGGTGAATACTAAACCGCACTTCCTTCTACTTACTTGGTTGCAATTTTGCATTATTCCCGTGGTACCTGCCTCGGCCCACCTTGTGTCAGTTTACCCTTTCAGAAAGGATTCCCAGGATGTCTTTTGATCTGTTTAAGTAGAGCAAATGTTTTTGCTGATTTTTTATTATTAATTTCTTTTTAGAATCAGGAGGTACACATGCATGTTTGTTACAGGAACATATTGTTTAGTGGTGGGGGTTGGGTCTCAAGTGGTCTGTGCCCCAGATAGTCAACATTGTACCCAATAAGTAATTTCTGAACCCTAACCCACTCCTTGCCTCCTCACTTATTGGTGTCCCAGTGTCTATTATTTTCATCTTTGTGGCCATTTAGCACTCTTGCACACAAGTGAGAAGATGCAGTATTTGATTTTCTGCTTCTGAATCTGCTTACTTAGCATGATGATCTCCAGTCCCATACATGTTGCTGCAAAGGGCATGTTTTCATTCTTTTTTACGGCTGTGTAGTATTCCATGGTGTACATACACAATATTTTCTTTATCCAATCAATTGTTCGCGGGCACCTAGGTTGGTTCTATGATCTTGCTATTGTGAATAGTAATACAATGAACATACAAGTACAGGTATCATTTTTATATATTGATTTATTTTTGATTGGGTGAATTCTTCATGGTGGGATTGCTGGGACAAATGGTGATTCAAATTTTAGTTATTTGAGAAATCTCCATACTGTTTTCCATAGAAGCTGAACTGGTTTACAATCTCACAAGCAGTGGGTGAGCATTCCCTTTTCTCTGCAAATGCACCAGTATCTGTTTTTCTTGGCTTTCTAATGATAACCATTCTGACTGGTGTGAGGTGATATCTCATTGTGTTTGTAATTTGCATTTCTCTGATGATTAGTGCAGTTGATCATTTTTGCATACATTTTTGGCCACCTGTGTGCCTTCTTTTGAGAAGTGTCTGTTCATGTCCTTTGTCTACTTTTTAATGGAATTTTTTTTAATGTTGAGTTGTTTGAGTTCTTTGTAGATTCTTGATATTAGCCCTTTGTCTGAGGTGTATTTGTAAATATTTTCTCCCATTCAGTAGGTTTTCTGTTCACTCTGATGATTATTTATTTTGCTTTGCAGAAGTTTTTTAGTTTAATTAAGTCTCATTTGTCTATTTTTTTTTTCTTTGTTGTTGTTGTTACAATTGCTTTTGGGGGTTTTCATCATAAATTATTTGCCTTTGCCAATGTCCAGAAGAGTTTTTCCTAGGATTTGTACAGTTTCAGGTCTTGCATGTAAATCTTAATCCATTTTTAGTTCATTTTTATATGTAGTGAGAGTCCAGTTTCATTTTTCTGAACATAGCTAGCCAATTTTCCTATCACCTTTTATTGAATGGAGTGTCTTTTTTCCATTGTTTATTGTTGTCAGCTTTGTTGACGATCAGTTGGCTATGGGTATGTGGTTTTACTTCTGGGTTTTCTGTTGTCTTCCTTTGATCTGTCTATTCTTGTACCAGTACTGTGCAATTTTAGTTACTAACTTGGAGTGTGATGCCTCTGTAGTTGTTCTTTTTGCTTAGAATTGCTTTGGTTATTTGGGCCCTTTTTTTGATTCCATGTAAATTTTAAGATTGTTTTTTAAGTTCTATGAAGAATAATCCCCTTAAGTTGGTATTTTAATTGGGATTACTTTAAATCTGTAGATTGCTTTGGGCAATATGGTCATTTTAACAATATTGATTCTTCCAATCCATGAACATGGAATGTTCTTCCAATTGTTTGTGTTATCTATGATTTCTTTCATCAGTGTTTTGTAGTTCTCCTTATAGAGATCACTCACCTCTTTAGTTAGGTGTATTTCCAGGTATTTTATTTGTGGCTAGTGTGGATGGGATTGAGCTCTTGATTTGGTGCTTGGCTTGAGTGTAGTTGGTGTATAGGAACACTATGAACTTTTGTGTGTTGACTTTGTATTATGATGCTTTACTGAAGTTGTTTATCAGGTTAAAAAGCTTCTGGAGAAGTTTTCAGGGTTTTCCAGGTGTACAGTCATGTCATCTACAAACAGCGATACTTTGACTTCCTCCTTGCTGATTTGAATGCCTTTTATTTCTTTCTCTTGCCAGATTGCTCTTGCTAGGACTAACAGTCCAATAAAGCAAAAAGTTAGCTGGGTGTGGTGTTGCATGCCTGAGTTCCACCTACTTGGAAGGCTGAGGTGGAAGGATCATCTGAGCCCAGCAGGTGGAGGCTGCAGTGGCCATGA
>NW_007081509.1:85858-125078 GCF_000164805.1 Carlito syrichta
AGAGTGAGACTCCAACTCAAAAAAAAAAAAAAAAAAAGAATTGTGAGAGTGGACATCCCTGTCTTGTTCCTGTTCTGAGAGGGAATGTTTTCAACTTTTCCCAATTAAATATGATGTTGACTATGGGTTTGTCATATATGGTTCTTATTATTTTGAGATATGTTCCTTTGATGCATATTTTTGTTGAGGGTTTTTATCATAAAGGGATGTTGGATTTTGTTGAATGCCTTTTCTGCCTTTATTGAGATGATCATATGGTTTTCATCTTTGCTTCTGTTTATGTGGCGCATCATGTTTATTGATTTGTGAATATTGAAGCACCCTTGTATCCCTGGAATAAAACCTACATTGTTGTGATAGATGTGTTTTTGATATGCTGTTGAATTCAGTTTGCTAGTATTTTGTTAAGAATTTTTGCATCTATAGTCATCAAGAAAATAGGCTTGTAGTTTTCTTTTCTGCTGTGTCCTTGCCTGATTTTGGTATCAGTGTGACACTGATTTCACAGAATGAGTTAGGAGCAGTTCCTCCTCAATTTTTTAGAATAGTTTCACTAGGGTTGGTACCAGCTCTTCTTTTACATCTGATAAATCAGCTGTGAATCCATCTGACCCTGAGCTTTTTTTGTTGGACAACTATTTTTATTACTGATTCAATTTAATTGCTCATTTTTGGTTTATTCAGGGTATCTATTTCTTCCAGGGTCAGTCTTGGGAAATGGTATGCTTCCAGGAATGTACTCATTTTCTCTAGGTTTTGTTGCCATAAAGATGTTCATAGTAGTCTCTGATGATCTTTTGTATTTCTCTGGTATCAATTATTATGCCACCTTTGTCATTTATAATTGAATTTATTTGCATTTTCTCTTTTTTTCCTGGTTACTCTGGCTAGTAGTCTGTAAATTTTTTCAATCCTTTCAGAGAATAAACTTTATTATTAATTTATCCTTTGGATTTTTGTTTTGGTCTCAATCTCATTTAGTTCTGCTCTGATCTTTGTTATTTCTTGTTTTTCTAATTTTTTGAGGTGCAAGTTTAAGCTGTTGATTTCTGATCTTTGTCTTTTTTATGTTGGCATTTAATTCTATACACTTGCCTTTCAGTACTACTTTTGCTGTGTTCCAGAGGTTTAGGGATGTTGTGTCACTATTTTTATTTGTTTAAATATTTTTTAAATTTCGGTCCTAATTTCATTGCTTGCCCAAGGATCATTTAAGCACGAGTTGTTCAGTCTCCATGTGGAGGTGGTGTCTTGGGAGCTTCTCTAGGTGTTGATTTCTAGTGTAATTCCACTGAGGTCAGAAAAGATACTTGGTATAATTTTGATGTTTTAAAATTGATTGAGATTTGCTTTATGGCCAAGCATGTGGTCTATTTTGGAGAAAGTTCCATGTGGACATGAGAACAATGTATACTTTGTAGTTCTTGGGTAGAAAGTTCTGTAGATGTCTGTTAGCTCCATTTGGTCTATAGTCCAGCTAACATCCAGTGTTACTTTGCTAATTTTCAGCTTTGATGATCTGTCTAGTGCTATCAGTAGGATGTTGTATTGTACACTGCTATCGTGTTGCTATCAATATGTTTTCTAAGCTTAAGTAATGTTTGTTTCATGAATTTGGGGGCTCTGATGCTTGGTGTGCATATGTTTAAGATAGTTAAATCTTGTTGAATTGCATTCTTTATTATTATACAATGCCCCTATTTGTCTTTCTTTACTGTTTTTGGTCTTATGTCTGAGCTATCTTATATGAAGATGGCTACTCCTCCTCATTTTTGTTTTCCATCTGATATATCTTTTTCCACCCATTTACTTTGAATCTGTCACTATCTTTGGCCAGTAGGTGAATCTTTGAGGGCAGCATATGGTTTGGTCTTGTTTTTTAAATCTAGTTTGCCATTCTGATTCTTTTAAGTGGGACATTTAGAGTTAATATTGATATATGAGGTCTTGTTCTTGCCATAGTGTTGAAAGCAAGCTGTCCTGGGGATTCAAATGTGTACTTGCTTTATAGGCTCTAGGACTTATTTGATCCTTTGTGACAGTGAGAGTTGTCATTTCATTTCCAAGTTTAGAACTCCTTTGAGAAGGGTCAGTTTAGTGGTGACAAATTCTCTTAGTGTATGTCAGGAAAGGATTTTCTTTCTCCTTCATTTATAAAGCTTAGTTTGGCTAAATATAAACTTCTTGGCTGGCATTTTTTTTTCCTAAGAAGATTGAAAACAGACCTCCATCTTTGTCTGGCTTGTAGAGTTTCTGCTGAGAAGTTTGCTGCTAGTCTACTGTCCTTTCCTTTGTAAGTGATTTGGTGCTTCTCTCTTGCTGCTTTTAGGACACAATAAATTCCCTACATATGAACCTTCAAGGTGTGAACCTTCAAAGATGCAAACATGCATTAGCATGTCCAATCATGTAAGTTAGTTCACTTGCCTGGTGCACACTGTCACATGCGTGCATTCTCTACTAGTGGTTGTGTTTTTGTGTACTTCACCGTATAGTACTATGTATTTGTTTTTATTTGTTATTTGTGTGAAAAGTATTATAAACCTAGTACAGTACTATATAACTGATTATGTTAGTTTGGTATCTAGGCTAACTTTGTTGGATTTATGAACAAATTGTACTTATGAATGTGCTCTTGGAACAGAACGTGTGCATAAGTAGGGGATTTACTGTATTTTATTTCACGTTGATGCTAGAGATTCTGACTATATGCCTTGGAGAGGTTCTTTGTACAGGAGTATTTGGGCAGTCTGTATCTGGATGTCTAGATCTTTCTCAAGACCAGGGACATTTTCTTGAATCATTTCCTTGAAATTTTTTCCTGACTTTTTGCTTTAATCTCTTCTCTCTCTGGAATGCCTGTGATTAATAGGTTTGGCCACTGTACATAGTCTCATATTTCTTGTAGGCTTTGCTCATTTTTCAAAAAAAATTTTTTTTTCTGTCTGACTGGGTTAATTCAAAGGACTTATCTTCCAACTCTGAGATTCTTTCTTCCACTTGGTCTAGCCTACTGCTGAAGCTTTTACTGTCTTTTGTATCTCCATCATTGAGTTTTTTAGTTTAGTTTTGTTTTTTTTTAATGTTCTCAGTCTCTCCTTTCACTTCCTGAATTCTGCTAGTTTCTTTGTATTGGTTATCAGCTTTATCTTGCATCTGGTTGAGCTTCTTTATAATTACGATTCTGAATTTTTTGTCTTATATCTCAGATACTTCATTTTGGTTACAGTCTGTTGTTAAAAAGTTGGTGTGCCCATTTGGTGGAGTAACACTCTGGATTTTCATACTTTCAGAGTTGTTTCTGGATCTTTTTCATCTGGATGAACTACAGTGGCTAATCTGTATGATCTCCTTTGCTACAGATGGCCTGTATATGTAGGGCTTTTCCAAGTGTTGGCTGTAATAGCAATATAGAGGGAGTATGCGCTGGTTCACTGCCTCCTGTGAGGCTGGGATGTGGGACATCTCAGACGGCGTATCTTGCTCCTCAGTGGTACATGCTGGTGTCAGCAAATTACCTATTGTGGTGCGTCATTCAACCTCCAGGCCAGCAAGTGACTGACTGCTGCCATGTGGATGAGTGTTTACTTGATTCTTATTTACTGGAAGAAGCACTCTGTCCTCTAAGCAGTGAGCTGGTCTGCAGAATGCACTGTGATTCGTGTTTCCAGGTGAATACCAAGAAGGGGGGGCCACACCAGACAGGCTCACCTATTGACACACTGACATCAGGCACAGGCACCCACTCCAGGCTGGGTCTGGTGTGTAACTTCCACATGCACAGAGGTGCCTTGGTGAGGTGTTAGGGACCTCTGCTGCCCCAAGTTCTCTGCTCAGGAAGGGGAGGGCAGCCTGAGCTCCCGGAGAATGGGAGCTCCAGGTACCTGGGGACACATCTGGGCACTGAGCAGAGAGGCCAGCACAGCACTAGGACCTTGCCCTTGGGGGTGGGTGACTCAGGCTCCTACTCCAGGTGACTAGGTGTGTTGGGGCATGGGGCGCAGGGGGCCACATCGTGCAAGAATTGCCATGCAGGAAGGGTGGGGTGGTTTAGGCTACTGATCCAGGGATATAGATATGGGGGCTGCCTGATCTTTGGTGCTGGGGGGCACACTTCCCCAACAGATGAGGCTGTGTTGCCCTGCAATGACCCCTGCAGCCTGGTTCCAGGTCACAGAGCTGATCTTGGCTTCAAGCCTCACTGCATGAGGGAAGCCACGAGGTCAGAAACTGTCCATCTGCTCAGGCTGCTGACTCAAGTACATAGTGGTGGTGGTGGGGGGGGTCCATCCTGTCACTTAGACTACTTTCCCAGATGTGTAGGAATAGGATGCTTTCCTTTTCTCAGTGTCGCTAGGGCACACTGCCCTGGCTTGTCCCAGAGGCTGGGCCTCCTACACTTCCAGGCTGCAAAACTGACATTGGCGGCTGGACCTCTGTTCCTAAGAGACCAGGGCAGAAACTCTCCTGCTTAGACTACAGGCTCAGGGGGTGAGGGAGAGGGTGGAGGGTGTGTAGGCTCCAACCCTTTAGGTTGCTATTCTGTATTCTGGGTGTTCCTCAGTATTGCTGGGCCCCCTTGCTGCAACTGCCTAGAGGGGCAGTGGGTCCCTCACTGCTGAGATGAACCCAGATCTGGCTCCAAACCATAGGTGATCTCCATGACCCCCACCTTGCTCCAGCTATGGTTGTCCCCTCCCTCACTCCAGAGTGAGCTGCCTTGTCTCTTGGCAGAAACTGAAGTGCTTGCAGTGGTTGCTGTTGCTGAGATGCCGATGCAGGTCAGAAATGGAGTCTTCCTAACCCGCCTGGTTTTGGGGGCATACCTATGGCTTTACTGTGTATCTTTCCATCTCACCAGCTTTCAACCTCCTGAGACAGCTCTGGGGCCCACGAGAACCAGGGTATTCTCCCTTGGCCAGGGTTAAGAAGATCCCTGGTCAGAAGGTATGTCTTCAGTCCCGTCCTGAGTCCTGTCGTGAGGACCATCATGAAGGCTATTGCCCACCTTCTCTTCCCTGAGATCTGGTATGTCCTCTGCCATTCTGATGAATATGCATTTTCCTTCTCAAACTGGGTTCACGGTGTTGATCTTTCTTCACTGTTTCGTAACTTTTCCACAGCTGAGGTATGCTGAAAACTTCCAATCCGCCATCTTGGAAAAAAATGTTTTTACTCTTTCCAAACTTGTGATACTTTAACGATATTTATTGCTATGCAATAAGATATATGTTTAATAATATAACGTATTTTTCCTAAAAAATGTATATTTGCTTTGAATCATCCTGTAAATGGAAACAGGAGCTCCTGGAACATTATCTCCACCTTTGGCCAGTGGGGATTCTTTGGTCCAAGATTTGATGCAAAGCTTTACATACCAAGAGATTCAATTACTGCCAACAGAAGAAAAGCAACTCAGGTACAGATGTATGCTTATTAAATAAGAAAGCAAGATGTAAGCCTGAATGGTTAACTTTTTGTGAAAGTAAGGTGTAAGCCTGAATGGTTATCCTTTTGTGAGAAATAAAGTGGCAAGGAAATGTTAACACAGTCTCTCCTTTTACAAAAAAGAAAAGTATGAAAAGAAAAGAAAATGAAAGATTTGTTGAACAGAAATTTAGAATAAGAGCTACAGTGGTGATAAGTCAAATGCCTAAAGCCCAGCAATGAGAGTTGTCAACCAAAGGCAGCCCGCTCAATTCCTGGGGAAACTATAGAATTCCTATGCATTTTGGTTTTGAAAAGTGCTTCAAGCTCTCTTTTTTAGACTTCTAGTGGTCCATTCCTTTTCTTTCCTCACATGATTCAGAACACATTTTAAGTGCAACCTGCATCTTGATATACTGAAGAAATGAGAACCAGTGACTTGCCAGATATACATTTTCTCATCTGAAGAGAAAGGATACATTACCTGTGTAACAGATTTTTATCAAAACCCTTTCATATTGAATGCACAATTATTATAAACTATTTTCTGATTTCAAGGGTGAGCAGAGAGTGTGTCAGGGTCTTCCAGATAGCCTCGCAATGATGTGCTGGAGTACACACAGGACTCAGGCCCACCATTATAATCACAGTTGTGTTTGATCATGATGAAAAGCTATAGACTGAAATGAACAAAGGTAACAGGTGAACGGAGGAGGTCCAAGAGAGACAGCACACTTCTCCTGGGGACCTCAGGGACACGCTTCATTCTTCCAACAGCATGTGGGACCACACACTTGATGTGTGGGCGAAAGGGAGGCCCCTAGACCCCCATGCCCAGTTTGTGACTGCGTAACCGTGGAGCCCAGCCAGTCTCTGTTCACAGACCAGGTAGCAAGTAGTTACTAAACATCCAGGGGCCAGAGACTTCACATGGGGCTGTGGTCTGGTGGAGGGAGACAGTGTTTGAGAGAAGTCAGTAGATTGTGTACACATTAGAATATGAAGAGCACCAGGGAAGAGTTGCAGAAGACTGCTGGGGAGGCCCTTTTGGTTTCTACAGGTGCTGGCATTTGAGGAAGGCCTTTAAGAGAAGAGAAGAGGGAGCTGAGCAGAGATGGGGAGAATTTCCAGGCGGGGGAAGGCCCGTTCTGGGGTGGAAGGGCCATTGGTGAGGCCAGCAGGGTGTGAGCACAGGTGGTGGGGAGGATCTCAGGCCTGCAGGCTCTCCTGGGTAAACTGGACCCTCTTTGTGGGGCCTGCCCAGGGGAAAGGCCTGGCCTGTCTGTGTTTTAAGCTCAGACTGCTACACTGAGTAGGGACATAGGGAAGGTGGGAGGTGCTGGCAGTCTGCGGTTCTCTGCTCAGGATCTGGCTAGTGGCGTCCTGAGGCGGGTTGAGGAGGTGGAGGGGGCTATGCTCACCCCTCTGAGGCGGGAAAGACAGTAGAGGAGGAGGACTGGAGTTTGCTTCCCTTTCGGCTCCTTCGGGGGTGTGTTCCGCTTGAGACAGAGTAAATCTGAGCCATCCGCCAAGCCAGCAACTGGAATCTCAAGATGGACGTGGCTGGGCTACCCGTGCAGGATTCTTCAGGGGTGTGATGCACAAGGCTGGCTGAGAGTGACGGGAGTGGATGAGCCCCTGGGACGGAGTGTGCAATCCCCGGAGCAGGCAGGACGTCCTGTAGGCCCAGATGCTGCGCAGGTGAGCCGGGCAGAACAGGTGGCTGGACCACGGAGGTGGGAGCCTGGTGGGAGCTGTCCAGGGCCAGACTGGGCTTAGCACCGCCTGCCTGCTGGCGTCCAGGCCTGGCCGGCTGTTCAGTCCCTCCCCCCCACCCCGTACCCCACAGTTTCATCATGATGCGTCTAGGTTGAGGTTTATTTGTCCTGCAGAGAGTTTTCAGACTGAATGTCTTTCGTTCGGGGGACATTCCAGCTCCTGCATCTTCACGTCACAGCATCATTGGCAAATACCCGACACCCCACCCGTGTGGGGCGCGGGACGGGCGGGGAACCCGGGCCGCGAGGAGCTGGGACAGCAGGCGATGGCGAAGACTCGTCGCCGGCACGAGGCTCTACCTCCGCGCTCCAGCCTGCGGCAGCCGCCTCTGCCGGTGTTGGGCCCTCCCGCAGGGATCCGGACCCACCTGCCGCGGAAGCGCGGAGTCTGTCTCCACCGCGCTGCCGTTCCGCGTTGCTCGTGTCTGTGCCTCCTTTGGCAGTCGCCGGAGCCTCCTTGGCTCACACTGGCGCCGGCGGGCTCCTCCAAGAGGAGGTCACGCGCCGCGCCCGGCACCGGTCTCGGCCCGCCCCTCTTGGCGCTCGTGCTGGGGGGGGGCTGCTACTATGGGCCCCTCCGAGACCCTCACCCAGCAGCCTCTCCTTACCCACCTGAGGAATGGGCTACCGGACAGTCCTCCGGCGCCGCCAGGCCCTCGGCTCCCTCGTCTGGGCGTGTCTTGCCGTCCTGCTTCCTGGCCCGGCTCGTGGTTCCGAGCGGCCCGAGCCGTTGTGCTAGGCGTCTCGCTTCCGAGCGCCGCGCCCAGCCCTGTCCCCACCGCCTGGCCCTCCACGTGCTGCCCGCCCCTGCTGCTCGCCTGCGTTTTCGTATTCCTTCTACGCATATCAGGTGTCACTGGGATAGGAATAAATTGTCAGATGTCAATTCACTGCACCTTCTTTCAGAAAGTCTGTCTTCTCTAAAGTAATTATCTTGACATTTCATTATGTGATGCCATTTTCAGGGACTGCATAGTAAATTGCATGAGTATAATTGGAATTTACGTAGCCAGTTCCTGACGTGGATAATGCCGTTTTTCTTATTGCTTTACCTGATGTAAGCAATACAGAAATCCGCACCCTCACAGGCATGCTTTATATTGCCATTACTGACTTGGAAGACTTTCTTACAAGTGAAATTAAGACTAAATGTGTAACCATTTTGTGGTAGTCGTAACTATTTTATGACAGTTTATATTGCTAAATCGGTTTTTAGAAAGCATATATCAATATCAGTTTTATACATTTCCCACCCTTGTCTACACTAACTAGCAATGTTAAAATATGAAATTTTCTGATTAATAAGTAAAAATATATCACACTGTTTTAACTTGTGTTTCCTTGGTTATCAGTGAGGTCTAACATTTTTCAAATTATTGTTGGCATTTTGCATTTTTGTGAATATTCTGTTCATATAATTTGTTATTTTATTGCAATATAGCCTTTAAAAATATATTTCTCTAGCCAGGCTCAGTGGCTCAGCCTGTAATCCTGCGCCTTTGGGAGGCTGAGGTGAGTGAATTGCCTGAGCCCGCGGGTTCGAGACCCCATCTCTACAACAAATCACAAAATCAGCCGGTCGTGGTAGCGCATGCCTGTAATTTCGGCTACTTGGAAGGCTGAGGCGGAAGGATCACTGGAGCCCAGCAGGTCGAGGCTGCGGTGGCCGGGAGTGGCCACTGCACTCCAGTCTGGGTGACAGAGTGAAACTCCAACTCAAAAAAAAAAAAAAAAGAAAAAAAAATATGTATCTCTAATTTTATTGTTAACACTGATAACACACAGAAGACAAATGTGTGTTTCCATCCTGCAGTTTGATTTTGGCTTCTGTTAAAATGTGTTTCAGAATCCCGAAAAGTCCTTGTGCCTTATGAGTCGTTGTCAAGAAGTGTGAAGAGCTGAGACTCCAACTCCTTCAAGCTGACAAGGACTTGTCGCAGCAAAGAGCACATGACAAGAAGTCAGTGTGAACCAGTCACCACAACCAACACTCTGTGTCATCCTCACACTTCAGCTTGCTTTCTTAGCTCCCATAGACTGGTGGCTGCTGTTTAAATATGTTTCTGGTTTGCTTCATTTATTACACAGATTCACGTCAGACTACATCACTGCCTTCTCTAGCTTTCAAACCGACGTCCATTTGTGCAAGTATCAGGGGGAAAAGAGCATGGTGGAATTGAGACTCTGAATATCAGAACTTTACTTGCTAAGAACGTTGACACGTTTATCCATAAAATTAGTGAAGTTCAAAGTTTTTTGCTCTTTAAACTCTTCTCTGTAAGTTACTGATGTGATAATTATTAAATCAAATAATAAATTTCAGACTGTATATGTTGACAATGTAAAAGTCATTTTTAAGACTCTCCTAAAACACGCGGTGCATAATGTTGCAGGCATTTAAATTTTGAACAGTTCTGAGTGGACATTGTTGGAATTGTGCCTCCCCCCCACCCCACTTTTGTACCTGATTATCTGCTCTTGGGTTGAACCGATGTCTTCTCCAGCCAGAGGCTGCCTGTGTGACACACAGGGGAGTCAGGTGAATCTCAGTCCCAAGAAGAATGAGAAACCAGAAGCAGACGCAGAGACTGGGCATAAAGGGGTGGCCTGGATGGATCCAGGTGTCCATGGGGTTTTGAGAATGGAAAGCACTTTTTCAGTCACTGTCCCCAGAGTCATCACAATTGTCCTAGGAGGCTTACAATCCCCCATCCTACAGGGGAGGCAAGTTTATGTTGACAGCAGATTAAAATACGTGTGCAATTAACTCTTTCTGGAATAAGAGCTGCAAACTGTTGTAGAATTCTGCACATTAATACACAGTGACTGTAAAAATGTGTTCATAATAACACAAGAATTCTTGAGAGGCACTGACATGTCTGACAACAGATTTTGAATGAAGACACTTCTTGTGGTGACCACTGAATAGAATCAACTTTTAGTAGCTTCAGCTCTAACCCAGTGTGGTGATGGCCTTGGATTATTTCCTATTTGTAATTTTCCAGCTGCTGCACAAGGAGAAAAATATTTTAAATTATGCTTTCTAGAGTTCCCAAATATTTACCCAGGAGACTAACAAGGAAATAAAACATTTTGTGGGAAACAGGATCCTGTGTAAATAGTGTCTTTGGAGTTAGAGAAGTTGGTTTTGAACTTCCAGCTATCTGAACTTGCTAGAAATTTGTTGTCATCCAAATCATTGAGTTTTTTCTACATTTCAGTTTCTCCTTGTGAAAGGGCGTATAGTAATATTTGACAAATGGATGTAATAAGATCACTGTGAGGGTCAAAAGGCATGTATTAACTTTCCTAAACTGCACGTGCGTTCAGGGTCCTCTGGGGCTGGCGAGAATCTGGTATTTACCCAGTCAGAGTTGTGTGGAGCACCCAAGGCTCATCCACACCTTCGCGCAGAGAACCAGCGTGTCAGGAGGTGCCTGCCTCGGGCGGAGGCGCTGGCTTCGTGGGTGCCTGCAGCTGCTTCTTGCTGTGGAGCCACCTCTGCCTCCAGTCAGTCCCACCACGCTGTTACAAAGCATTCCCCATTGTCTGGGGAAAGGGGCATTTTTCATCAAACGCACTGTGTCAGACGCTCTCAGACGTTTTGGCCAGAGGTCCCTATTCTGATGGTTTCAGGAAAAGTGTTGTCACTTCTTCAGAAAGAAAAGTCTAATGTTTGTGATTGAGGAATGCCCTCCTGAACTACATGGAGTGGGCCAGGAGTTGTAGTGCTTCATTTCAGTTTCCTCTGTTCATTTGAACTCAGGTAACAATATCTCAAATATGTTGTAAGTTCAAGTTTTACTTGTCCAGATACACACCTAAACATGCACACACACACACACACACACACACACACACACACTCTCTCTCTCTTACACATGCACACACACACTTACATATACACATGTATGCACACACACGGGTGTGTTCACATGTATACACATGTACACACACAATACACCCACAAAATGCACACACATGCACAGATGTAGGCACCAGACATAACACAGCAGACACACCTTTCTATTATGCCAGAAATCATTCACATGACACCTGCACCTACACAAGTTACCGAATTTGAATTAATGAGTGTTTGTTTACAGTTTCAAGTTCCAGGAATGCTGTTTAACGCAGAACTATTCAATGAGGTAAATGGGAGTGGAAATGAATGCGCCACCGTGGCAGCTCCATCAGGAACGTGCAGCCATGACACATGGTGAATCCCATGATGCCGAATGCATGAGGAGCTCCGCACTTCCCCTTCCCTGTGCCAGGCCCTGGTGCTACGCAGGTGACAGCTCTCATCCAGCCTCAAGAGCACCAAGTCTCGGGAATGCTTTCTCAGCAGACAATGTCAGTCAGAAGCCAAAGGGACAGCGCGGTCCCTGCTTGTCTTCATCCGTGGCTCAGGTGACTCAGGCAGGCAAAACTTTCACAAGGATAGATTACAAGCCAGTGACTGAAGAACCTCGCCTTAGAATTACCCATCTCGTGTCTAGGAGCCCAGTCAGAGGAAAAGAAAAGTCTCTGCTTTTGGTCACATCTGCTGGCGCTCAGTAGGGAACTGATAGGCATTAGCTCCCTCCATGAACAGCAGTCCCCCTTCTGCCCTGTGTTTTAGGGTCTGATGCAGACACACTGTGTCCTTGTTTTCGTGCTCTGAGACATCAACTGCCTCTGGCCCTGTGTTGCCCATTGACACTGACTTAAATCCTAGCTCACTGTCTGCTTCAATCTCAGCAACGACTCACACAGGCAATGGGTCTGAAGAACAAGACAGGCTCTTCTTTGTTACTGTCATTCTCTTAATCCGTACACAAGATTAAGAGTTGGCTCTTAGCCGGGCTCGGTGGCTCAGCCTGTAATCCCATGCCTTTGGGAGGCTGAGGTGAGTGAATTGCCTGAGCCGCAGGTTCAAGACCCGCCTGGGCAGGCAAGACCTCATCTCTACAACAAAATCAAAAAATCAGCCGGGCGTGGTAGCGCGCGCCTGTAATTCCGGCTACTCGGAAGGCTGAGGTGGAAGGATCACTGGAGCCCAGCAGGTCGAGGCTGCGGTGGCCGGGAGCGGCCACTGCACTCCATTCTGGGCGACAGAGTGAGACTCCAACTGAAAAAAAAAAGAGTTGGCTCTTAAAACTAAATACCGCACAGGTGAGAATTACAGTTTAACAGTATTTCTCTGAAGCATAGCAAGGTCTTCTAGCACGTAAAATGTTTCTTTCATTAAAAAAATAAATAAATAAATATGTCCCCGTAAATGATGCTGTGAAGACGATTGCTATCTATATTAAAAAATTCTCGTGCTGTTTTTATATTATTATATTTTAAATGTATAAACTTTATTTTTCAGCTGCTTTGCATTTACAGAAAATTGAGTGGCGTTCTGGCATTTCCCTTAACCTCAGCCCCAATTTCCCCTTTCATTAACTTCTTGGATTACTGTCATACATTTGTTACAATCAATATCCTTACAATGACACGTCACAATCACCCAAAGTGACCCAGAGTTTAAATCAGAGTTTACTTTTGATGGTATTTCAGGGTTTGGACCAATGTATAATATCATACATCTATAATTACCAGCATCGGACAAAGTAGTTTCCCTGCCCTAAAATTCCTCTTCTTTCCTCCCCCAGGCCCTGGAAACCACTGATCTTTTTACAGTCTCCATAGTTTTGCCTTTTCTAGAATGTCATATAGTTGAAATCAGACAGTATGTAGTCTTTTCATATTTTTTCATTTAGTAATATGCTTTTAAATTCTCTCCATGTCTTTTCATGGTTTGATAGTTTATTTTTCATGGCTAAATAATATTCCATTGTCTAAATATATCACAGTTGATTTATCCATTCACCTACTGAAGGGAATCTTGATTGCTTATAAGTTTTGACAATTATGCATAAAGCTGCTGTAAATACTCATGTTTAGGTTGTTGTGTGGACATAACTTATCAGCTCCTCTGGGTACATGACAAGGAGGATAAATGTTAAATCATATGGTAAGAGTAGGCTTAGCTTTGTAAGAAACTGCCACACTGTCTTCCTAAGAGGCTGTAGCATTTTTGCATTCCCACCACCAATGAAGAGAGTTCCTGTTACTTCACATCCTTGTCAGCACTTGGTCTTGTCAGTGTTTTAGATTTTAGCCATTCTTGTAGGTGTAATGGCGTCTTATTGTTGTTTTAGTTGCAATTCTCTGATGACATAAGCTGTGGAGCATCTTTTCATAAGTTTACTTGCCATCTGTATATCTTCCTTGGTGAGGTGTCAGTTCAGGTCTTTTGTCCTCTTTTAAATTGGGTTGTTTGGTGTCTTAGTGTTGAGTTTTTACGTATTTTGAATACCATTAGTTTATCAGGTACATGTTTTGCAAATATTTTCTCCCAGTCTATGGCTTGTGTTTCATTCTCTTGATGGCATTTTTCACAGAGCAGAAGTTTTGCATTTTCTTTTTCTTTTATTGAATTGAAATCTCACTCTGTCACCCAGGCTGGAGTGCAGTGGCACACTCACGACCACCCCAGCGTCGACCTGCTGGACTCCAGCGATCCTTCCGCCTCAGTCTTCCAAGTAGCTGGAACTACAGGCATGTGCTACCAAACCCGGCTAATTTTTTATTTTTATTGTAGAGACGAGGTCTCACCAGGCTGCCTGGGCTGGTCTCGAACCCACAGGCTCAGGAAATTCACCTGCCTCAGTCTCCCAAAGTGCTGGGATTACAGCCACCGAGCCCAGACTTGCATTTTCATGAAGTCCACCTCATCAATCTTTTTTTCTTTCATGGACCTTACTTCTGGTGTTGCATCTAAAAAGTCATCTCCAAACCCAAGGCCAACAGGCTCTCTCCCATGTTTTCTTCTACACACTGTTTTTCTGTGGCTTACCTTATTTGAATCCAGGTTTCCCCATTTGTAAAATGGAGTAACAAGAATCCATAGGGTACCATGAGAGATAGAGGAACAGAGACAGAGAGAGGGAGAACAACAGCAAGAGGGAGTGTGACAGAGAGGGAGCAACACATTTCTTTCCTCTGCTTTCCAGCATTTCTTCGTGACCTCCATCAGCCAGTGGGGGATAAACATGATTTTCATGGTCCCAGACTCAGCTTCATGAAGCTAAGTACAGGAAGAAGGCTTGAAGTTGGCTGAAAGACAATAGCTTAATAATTGACATGGATGATACTCATATTTATATCTATTTGCTCATTTACTTTTCACAACAGTCCAACAAATAGGAACCATGATTAGCTGCACTTTACAAATGAAGGAACTGAGGCACAGAAGGGACTTTGTTGCCCATGGTCAGGCTGCTGCTATACTCATGTGCAGAGGAAGGTGTAGTCCGGGGCACACTCTGCATGGCCAGGTTCTCTGGAGGTGTGGATATCTGCTGACCACTAATTTCTCAGGCTTCCTACCACGTTTGGAGTCGGCTCTCCCTTGGTATCTGTGGCAGAGACAGTGAGCTGCCACCCTGTGCCGTACCCCTCCTTCTCTCTTCTGTCACTAGCAGAGTCTCCCAAATCCAGCTGGCTCCTCTCTGCAGCCCTCCTGCCCCCAGTCTCTGTTCTGGTGCGCACCAACAAATTTCCCAGATTTGGAGGAAGCAGACACAATGTAGGCCAAATCTATTCTGCCTCTTTAAAGTCAAAGCTACTTTCCCTAGAGTTGCTTTTTACCTCACCCCTTGGACTGAGATGACTGCCCAGAATCAATTATGCCAACATGGACAGCAAAACAGGGCACGGCAGAATCATGCAATGGAAGAATACTGGGTCCCTGAGTGACCACACAGAGTGAGCCTGCCTTGCATGTTAGATGACTTAACTTGAGATTTTCATGTCAGAGGGAAATAACATTTGAAATTATTTAAGGTACTGTATTTTGAATTTTTTCCCTTTTATACAGCAGCTTACCCTATATCCTGCTAACGCATTACACTATTTTATCTCTTTAATCTTGTCCCCTTTCAGTGTTAAGCATTTTTCCCTTTCTTTTATAATAGTTAAGAAGTAGAATCACAAGATTTTTACTACATGTCTAAAGCTAGTGGAAGGGGCAAATTAAATTCAATATTAGATGATCCTATAAAATGTGCCAGGAATAACCTGTACTCTAATAGCCACCAAAGGTGGGAGTTTGTTGGCAATACCCCACCATAGAATCTCTCTCCATTGTGTCCCACAGCTGTCCGTGGTACTCACCACGTTCTGAAGATGACTCTTCATCTCCACAAACCTTACATCCTCCCTTGTCCTGTTTCACTGTGCGACTCACTCCTCCTTGCTTGTATCCAAGAACTTCAAATAGGTCCTATGTCCACTACACAGAAGACTTTAGTATTTTTAAATCTATGTTATTTTAAATCAATGTTATTTTTTAAATCAATGTTATTGTCATAGTTTTTAATTAGAAAGTTCGTGTGAGTGTTTTTCTAAACAGAAAAACAATATTAAGTAAATGCTGTCGCTTCCCTAGAAGGCAGACGGGCAAATATCTTTTCCTCCCCAAAATGATGATGTTGGCACCCACTGCTCAACACTGAAAAAGACCGGGAAGTCAGGAGGCATGGAGAACAGGAATTCTGCTGAGAATTTCAGACATACCAATGCGTCCTTCTATGCTCTCTCTCTCTCTCTCTCTCTCTCTCTCTCTCTCTGCCTCTCATTCCCTTCCTCACCCCCCTCCCTCCTTCATTCCCACTTTTCTTCCTTCCTTCCTCCTTTTTCTCTTTTCTTTCTTGGCAAAACAGAAACCAAAAATAAGCCCATCAATATGTCTCACAAAGATTTAGGGAACAATAGATCCCTTTGTAGGCCATATTTGTTGTGAACACAGTTGAGTCATTTCATACTGGAAGAAAGCAGAGCTAGAATTGTGTTGGGGCATTGGTTTGAGGACCTGGGAGCATGGCAGCACTGCAGGGATGATAGAAACATCAAGGATGGACTGGCATCAGCTGTGTGAGGAGGGGGCGGGGTGGGGTGAGGAGGGAGAAGGCAGCAGGTCTGGGGAGAGGATGTGGTGGGGCGCTCTCTACCAGACTGCTGCTAAGTCCAAGTATGATTCCTGGTCAACCTTAAAGGTCTCCCTCCTCCCTTAACTTTTGAGAAAGCGTGGGGTACAGAGGAAAGATGTGATGGCATGACAGAGGTAGGTTTGCTGCAAACATAGGTTTGACCTCAAGAGGGCACAGTTTGACCTGCTTGACTGTGGAAAGAAAGAGAGCGAGAGAAGGGAGGGAGGGAGAGAGGAAAGGAGGAAGGAAAGGAGGAAGGGAAGGAGGAAGAGAGGGAGGGAAGGAGGGAGGGAGAGGGAGGAAGGAAGGGTCTCAGAGAGAAGGAGCGGGAGGGAGGGAGAAAGGGAGAGAAAGGAAAGGAGGAAGAAAGGAAGGAGGAGGGAAGGAGAAAAAGGGAGGGAGGGAGGAGGGAGCAAGGGGAGGACGAAAGGGGGGAAGGAGAGAGGGAGGGAGGGAGAAAGGGAAGAAGGCAGGCAGGAAGGAAGGGAGGGAAGAGCAAACGAAGGAAACAAAAGAAAAGAAAAGGTCACCCATTGTAGACGAGCTGAAAATGATCTCAGCTAGAATATTGAGTTCCGTTCATTTATTGGATAAGCGAGTCACGGCACAAGTGCCTTTACTTTCAAGGTTAATTTTTAAGTTTCCATTTCCAAGTGGATTTCACATTCTATAGATGCCAACATTTCCTAGTCACTCAGATTTTCCAATCAAAGAAAACTAGAAGGAAGATTGGCATCCAATCTGTGTGGATTTGAGGCCAGCGTGGACGGCAGAGAGAGGACACACCTGGGAGGACAGTCCGTGGTTTGTGCTGATCATCCCCAAGTGTGGAGCTCACTAGACCGAAATCACAATTTAGTAGAAACCGAGTAGGAGTTAAGGGGGAAACTCCTAGCACACAAAGACGGTGTCCCGCCATTTAGTAAATGGAAGAAACAGAAGTTGTTGCATGAACCATCCTCCCTGGGCAGCAGCAGATTCATCGCTTCAGGACTCCTCCCATGTGCCAGAGATGCCCAGACCTTTGTGACAGGGATGGGGAGTTGACTAATGACCAAAGCTAAAGGAACAAAAAAGCCAAAGTATGACTTGGATTTTTTCCAAGATCCAATTTAAAAATAAATAAATACAAGGTAAAGCCTGGTTTTGTTGATTTTGTCACAACAACTGCACTAAGAAATAGTGATGGCAGGCCAGGCGTGGTGGCTCAGCCTGTAATCCCAGCACTTTGGGAGGCCAAGGCAGGTGGATTGCCTGAGCCTGAGGGTTCAAGACTAGCTTGGGCAACTTGGCAAGACTTCATTTCTACAGTAAATCAAAAATTAGCCAGGCGCAGTAGTGCGCGCCTATAGTTCTGGATACTTGGAAGGCTGAGGCGGGAGGATCGCTAGAGCCCAGCAGGTCGATGCTGGGGTGGCCGTGAGTATGCCACTGCACTCCAGCCTGGGTGACAGAGTGAGACTCCAATTCAAAAAGAAAAAGAAAGAAAAAAAGAGCGATGGCTAGAAATTCAGTGATCATGTAAATGAAAACGTAAGTGAACTTTCATTTTAAAAGAAGTTTAGCAGGAATTTCTAGTGCTTTAAGTTAATTATAGTTTTTAAAGTTTTTCTTTTTCTTAAATTTTTTATTTTAAAGATATGGGGCACAATTCAGGGTTAGGTAACACATATTCATTGTGCAGGTACCCTTGTTGATAAGGTGCCCCCCCCACCGCAGATTCCCACTACTGCCAATCCTGCCCCCACCTTCCCCTGGCAGTTTTCAACTTAAATTTTTGTTTATTTCAATAGCTTTAGGAGGCACGAGCAATTTGGGGTGACATGGTTGCATTGTATAGGGTGAATACGTCTGGGCTTTAAATGTACCCACTACTACTTCCTCCTGTGTCCACTATATCTTTTCATCCTTCTACCCCTTCCTCTTCTGAGTCTCCATTGTCTATTATGTAATTATCATTTCTTTAAAGTTTATGGGGATCTATAACCTAATGGATCTTGTTTCTAACTTGCTCCAGGTCCTTTGTTGAGACACCTCCATTTTTTTTAATTTATTTATTTTATTTTATTTTATTTTTTTTTGTTTTGGTTTTTTTTGAGTTGGAGTCTCACTCTGTTGCCCAGACTGGAGTACAGTGGCCGCTCGCGGCCACTGCAGCCTTCACCTGCTGGGCTCCAGCGATCCTTCCGCCTCAGCCCTCCAAGTAGCTGGAACTAGAGGTGTGCGCTACCACGCCCGGCTAATTTTTTGATTTATTGTAGAGATGAGGGCTCATCAAGTTGCCCAGGCAGGTCTCGAACCCGCGGATTCAGGCAATCCACTCACCTCAGCCTCCCAAGGCATGGGATTACAGGCTGAGCCACCGAGCTCAGCTGACACCTCCATTTTTAAAGACTCCTGTGGTCTGTTCATTTGGGCTCAGGAAAGATGCCCCCAAGGCTCCTTCTGGTGCTGCAGCCCCCAGGCACATGCTCACTCAGCCTCATTCTCTCCTAGGGAGCCACCAGACTAGGCAAAGATGCCCACTCTGTTGGGGGTGGTTAGGCATGAAGAGGACACTAAACAAATTTTGATATGAACCAAGAGACAGAATTAGAAACAAGTGTTTATTCAGCATTTATATGCAAATCAGGTAGGTATCTAACCTGGTAGGTTCTCAGCAAGACCCCAGAGACCCACGGGCCAGCACCGAGGTGACCTGAGTCCTGCCTGTGACACCAGTCCGTGTGGTCCAGAGAGGAGGCCGTTCCTTTCCTTGATTTCCGTGAGAAAGACAAAAGAGATCAAGGATGTGGGTTTATTAAGCTTAAGCCGGGCTCGATGGCTCAGCCTGTAATCCCGCGCCTTTGGGAGGCTGAGGTGAGTGGATTGCCTGAGCCTGCGGGTTCGAGACCCACCTGGGCAGCGAGACCTCATCTCTACATTAAAATCAAAAAATTAGCTGGCCGTGGTAGTGCGCGCCTGTAATTCTGGGTACTTGGAAGGCTGAGGTGGAAGGATCGCCGGAGCCCAGCAGGTCCAGTCTGGGCAACAGAGTGAGACTCCAACACAAAAAAAAAAAAAAAAGATAAAGGAAGAAGATCCAGCATGTGTCTAATGCAGTCCCAGTCCAATAGAAAATACTTAGAGAGACAGTATTTGAAAATAAAGGAGTAAAAAATATTAGAATTGGTTTAAAAACACAGTATCAAGCAGAATAAATACAAAACAAAGCTACAACTGGACATATTGTAGTAAAACTACAGAATAACAATTATAAAGATAAGATATTTAAAACAAAAAGAAAACACTGAAGCAATCTAACAGAGTGACAATTAGGTAGACTGCAGACCTCCAAAAGAGGCCATACCAATTAAAAGAAGGTTAGAAAAATACCTTAAAAATGCTGATAGAAAATAATTGGCAACTTAGATGGATATGCCCTTTAAAACTATATTTCATGAATAAGAACAAATTTAAAACATTTTCAGATGAAAAAAAACTGATAGAATGTACTACACACAGACTCCCTGAATAAACTAAAGTATATCCTTTGTATCCCAGATTACAGTAAAAGAAGCAAGAAGTTACAGGAGAAAGGAGTTGATTACTGGGTAGATAAATCTAAGCAAACATTGCCAAAAAACCATAATGATTGTGATATTAATGATATAGTAACAATAATGTACATTTAAGAAGAAAATAGAAAGATATCTTAAAATACTGGACAGCAATCGTATATAATTAAGGAAAAGAATGTGCAAAGTGTTTGAGGCCTTCATTCTTTAATATTTTTTTGGCAGGAGACCACAGATATTGCTGTGGGTTGAATTGTGTCCTCTCAAAATTCATATGTTTAACCTTTAATCGCCAGCGATTGTATTTGGACTTGTAAGGAGGTAATCAAGGTGAAACGAGATTACAGGGTGAGCCTTGATTCAATCGAGCTGGTGTCCTTAGACAAGGGACACCAGAAAGCACATCTACAGCTCACTCACGCTCTCCCTTTCTCTTTCTGTCTCTTTCCCTCCCTTCCCCCTGCTCATATTCTCTCTCTCTCTTTCTCTCTCCCCCTTCTCTCTCTCTTCCTCCCCATCCCCCACCCACATACATACATATACACCGCTTATAACAATACAAGAAGAAACCTTCAACAGGAAACAAATTGGTCCCCCTCCTCAGTCTCAAATGTCCAGCCTACATAACGGTGAGAGAATAAATTTCTATTGTTTAAGTCTCCCGGTCTGTGTTTTGTTACAACAGCCTGAGTTAAAGCAGATATTAATTAATTTTACACTTTGTTAAGTAAACACTAAAGAATTATGAATGGAATATATAACTAGCAAATATATAGAGAGAGGGAAAAGAACTAAAGAAAAAATAAATAAATCTAAAATAGAGTGAGAAAGGAGAAAAGCTTTAAAAGCACATACATACATACGAGAAAATAAAACTTTGTAAATAAAATTTAAAGATAAACACATACACACTCAAAACCCAGTTTGTCTTTTAAGTTTATAATGAGAATCTTTAATCCAAGAGCAACACTAGGAATAAATAACACAGAAACTGCTAGGAATGCTGATGGAAAGCTCCTGCCTGTCATTAAGAAAATGAATCCAGCTGTGTATTGAATAAAAACCAAAATAGAACCAAGTTTCTGGCTGTGAACATTTCAACTGCTGTAGGAAAAGCATTTGATAAAGTCAATGCATGAACTAAAAAAGCAGAATGAATCAACCAAGCAAAAACGATCAACCAAGTAGGAATGATGGGAACCTTTTGCAACCTAATAAAGGCTATCTAAACAATCGAAGAAAATGACTACAGCCCTTCATCCCCAATGGGGAAAACTCAGCAACGTTTCCTGTAAGAAGTGATGCTCAAGGGCCACCAGCTTCCTCTTCCCATTTTCAGCACTAACGACACACACAATCATTCCCCTCTCTTGACGCCAACATCTGTTTGTGTGGTACAATGATTCTCCTCTCTTGACACCAACATCTGTTTCACTTACTGGCATCATGTGAGAACGACCTTGTTCCGTTGCTCACAGATCTGTAACACAGGGTGAGATCCGTGCAGACAGCTTGCCTTTGTGCCACACACCTCAACTCGGGCAGCAGGAAAATCCACTCTTCATACCCACTCCCTTGACTGGCTCATTGGGTGAACCAGCAGCAGACATTTGCAAGGGATGTGAGCTGGGACTTTGGCACAACTGTCCACACGGATCTCCTCACAGCCTCTTGGACTGGTCCACAGCACGGTGGCTGATTCTGAGAACAAGTGTCTCAGAAGCACAATATGTGTCACCTTCCCATTCCATCTGCAACATCCATTCAGGGGAGTAGTCACAGAGATGACTGGGACACAGGACCAGGACTGCTTCCTTCATGTCCTGGCAGGTAAGGCCCCCTGTGAGGGAGCACATGTGGCGAGGGGTGTTCCTGAGGTCATCTTTGGGTAATGCAATCTGCCTTCCTGATTTCTTCTGTAATAAATTAAGTGTATTTCATGGTGTGGCAAAGTTCTATTTGCAATGGCTGTCACGGTGCTCGTTTTTTATGGAGCTTGATAACTCCCACGTGTATCACGTGCGTTCTTCTGTGTGAATCCAGTGTTACATCTGGAAATTTCCATCATCTGACAATGTCCTTTGCCCGTTCAGAGCCCTTCTATGCTTCTTGTTGTACTTAGAATGAAACCCAATGCCTGTGCCACAGTTTGTAAGACCCTTTGTGATGTGGCCTCCGTGGGGGGTCTGGTCTTTCAGGACATCAATACACTTGAGGACTGGACCCACACTGATTGTGCAGAATACACATCTTACCACCTGGCGGCTTAGAAAGTTCCTCCCCGCCCCTTCCCCATCTCCATGTTCTGTCTCTGCTCAGTCATCACCTCCTCAGAGGGAGCTTCTTTAGCCCCCCTCCAAAACACTGTCCCTCCCACCCAGCCCCAGCCTGAAGTTCTATTTTCTATTTTTTTAAAGAAATTCCCCTAAAATAAATCTTCTTGCAGATGCTGTCACTTGCACTTGTCTAGCTCCCCAGTTGGAAGGTGTGTGAAGGTGAGCGTTGTGAGTGCCTGTCCTCACTAGAGCCTCAAGACTTGTTTACGTCAAAAAGTTACAAGTATTGGGAGGCTGAGGTGAGTGGATTGCCTGAGCCCGCGGGTTTGAGACCCACCTGGACAACTTGGCGAGACCTCATCTCTATAATAAATCAAAAATTAGCCGGGCATGGTAGCACACGCCTGTAGTTCCAGCTACTTGGAAGGCTGAGGCGGAAGGATCGCCAGAACCCAGCAGGTCAAGGGTGCGGTGGCCGGGAGCAACCACTGCACTCAGTCTGGGCCACAGAGTGAGATTCCAACTAAAAAAAAAAAAAAGTTACAAATATCTTTAAGTGAATCGATTTCAATTTATCACAACAGTTCTACAAGGTAGATGAGGATATTTCAGATGAAGAAAGAGATTCCGAGAAAACTGAAGTGAACTCTGAAGGACATGGCGCTATTAGGATGGCACCAGAATCCGTGTAGGTCCAGCCCTGTTCCTTTCTCTCTCCCCACTGGATGCCTGCATTCTTCACTGGACACCTAAGAGAAAATGATGTCCCACACTTAGGTGCAAGGAGGGAGAAGAGCAACGTGGGTTTAAAGAACACAAGATGAGAACCTGTGCATGGTCTTGTTCCTCAGCCAAGACCTCTCTCAGAACCTGGTTCCATCCACATCCTTAAAGGGGACTTGGCTCAGGAGGCCATGTTTGTGCTGAGAAGCACCCATTCTCTGCCTGCAGCTGGCAGAGAAAAAAGTGGGCGTAGAAGCAGAACTGGGTACATGTTTTCTGTGTAGCAAATCAGACACAGAGACCCAGTCAGACAGACAGTGGCAGGTGAGTGAGGGATAAAGTTATGTCAAACCAGGGTCCGTATGGCAGCTGTGGAGTAATCAATCTATGCAAGAAGAAGTTACTTGGCAGAAGAATTAAGAATCTCACAGAGAAAAATTACTTGAATAACAGGAAGGGGCCACACATGAAGGAGTAGATAGAGGTAAAAGTTCCACCTCTATGAAGTTAATGGAAGTATCACTTCATATTTCCTTATGACTCCAGGGCCCAAGTGACCCAGACTTCTCACAAGGGATTCCATAAAGAGTCATGCCTTATGTTGGGATCCCTGCTCCAGGAAGTTAATCTCCTCACATCCAGATATGAAAACCTACTATGCGCCAAGCACTATGGCTGGCGCATCAGAAAACTCTCTTGTCTCACACTCTCAACCACTATGGCAAGCAGAGGTATTTCCCTCCTTCTCTCTTTTGTTTAAAGCCAATCCTGGTATTACACAAACCACGTGAAAAGAAGAAAATGAAACTTGGGCCTTAGCTCTGAAAAACAATATTCTAAAGAATGTATCATTGTGAATGCACTTACTGTTATATAGCATTTTTGCCGTTTAAAACACATCTTAATATCCATTTTTCCTTCTCAGAGACAAGGTGCTGTATTCCTCTCCATGCAAGGTCCTCCCATGTTTGTAATCATTCTTAAAACATCCCTGGCATGTAGGTAGCATCATCCAGTCAATTGTGAGAGGGTAAAACTGAGGTCTGGCAAGGGTGAATTATTTTCTTAAGGTCACACGGACAGTAAGCGGACCAATTGGGAGCAGCGCCTGGGCCTAAGTGAGAGATGTTTATCACCCTTCTGTAGTTCCTCACCTCTAGTTGGGAGTCATATTTTGAGTGAAGCAAGTTCCTGGACCATCCATTTAGCTACTGCATTTAGGAGCTGACAGTGGTCCGAATTTGTAGAAATGTCTGTTTACAATATTTTATTAAAGGTTCAATATATTTTAAATGTTTCAGGAGAGATCCCACAGGGTAGGCCCACATTAGAGAGGAGGTGACTGAGAAACCGTGACATGGATCACATAAACTGGAGGACATAGCAAGCCTCTGATTCTAAACATCCTTGCAGCAGGACTCCACAGGCAGCAGGGCTCCACAGCTATCTGGGTTCCAGATCAAGGCAGACAGCTGAGCGGCTGCTGCTCACCACTCCTTTCAAGTTTCCTCTCATCATCTAACTTATATTGATTTTGCTGTTGTGAGGCCTCGACTCAAAACAAAGAACTAAAAGAGGAAAAAAAATGAAGGTTGAATAAGGACATTCTCAGGGGGAAAAAAGAAGAAATTTGTTATTTCAAATAAACTGTACAAAAAGTGTTATTATAGAGTAAGATAAACAAAAGAAATAAATTTTATAAAAGTTTGAAAGGTAGAAAAAACTTGTCTCTAATCAGGGAAATCCCCAAATAAGAAAAAACTAGATTATAAATATTAATAGGAGAGTCGAGGAAGCTTACTGGATATAAAACCAATGCCCATATGTCCATTTTATTTTCATCACAAAATAAACAGAAGACCCCGCCTGTGCTGGTTGCACCTGTGCCTCACCCCCATCCCCAGCAGACCTGGAGGCATTTGCTTGCCCTCTCGCTTGGTGGGCCTCTGCCCTAGTTCCAGGTCCCGAAGGCCCAGCTCAGCCACCCCAGTAGCCCGAGCGCTTCCAGGTGGCCCGTGCCCACCTTCCCCAGCTCCCTCCTGGACTCCTCTTTCCCCTGCCCCTGCCAGCCACCCAGGAATCTGGGCCCTGCTTTTCCAAAAGCCTCCAGGCTGTGAGCACGTCTGTACCCTGTCTCTTTCATATAACACTCACTGAATCCTTGCTTCCACTACCGTTGGTGAGTAACAGTAGTTTCTTGGACGATGCGTCCTGCGTTCTCTGTTAGTTTTGATCTCAGGAGACACGAAGCCTCCAAACGGGGAGCTGCCACACCCTCCGCGCCCTCCGTGGGGGTTATCCTGGCAAATCAGAGAGCGGAGGAGCCCTCGACGGGAGACCCCGCCCCAACATGGGACCCCGCCGCTTCATCCACGCTTGGAGGCTGGACACCAGCGCAGGACCCGGACGAGTCCTGGACGGGTCCCACGACGCCCAGGCCTCAGTGAGACGCCTGGGCACAGTCCCCAGAAAGCCGCATGTCCCTGGCCTGCGGCCAAAGCAAGTGGGTCTAGCGTGGTCACTGGGGAGCTGGCAGGCCAGGGCAGAAAGGGCGTGTGGCCGGAAGAGCTGTCCCATGCCTGTCAGCCTGGCCTCCAGCCGGCCGGTCGCAAGCAGCCCAGCTCACAGGACGCAGAGGCCCAGGGGCTGCCCAGGCCTGCTGAGTCCTGCAGAAGCCGGTCCCTGCGCCTGCTACCCTCTTCCTCAGCAACCACAAGAATATCCTCTCGGAAAAGCAAACTTCAAAATAAGGCTCAACTGGGTTTCTTTCTTTAAAGATATAATTTATTCACTTATTTTAAAAAGCAAGCTATTTAAACATTACAAATTAAGGTTTACAAAGCATTTAGATGAATAAAACTTAGAAAACAGATTGACTAGCTCCAAGGAGAAAAAACACATAAATAAAAACAAGCAATCACTGATTTCTTCCATCCAGAGAAGTCCAGGTACTTCTGGGTGCCAGCGGCAGTTCCTGGGGTGCTGCAGTTCTGGGAGACCCTGGCCTTTGGGCTGCAGTGGGTCAGCCCGGCTCCCTCAGGTGCCAAGTGCTGCTTTCTCCTCTGCCCAGTGGAGAAAAATCATGACTCAGGGGCCAGCTCAGGTGAAGAGCCAGGCATGCAGGTCTCACTAGCAGGCCCAGCCAGCCACACACACCCATCAGCTGAAGCCTGCAGGTGTTTCTGAGTAAGCGCCTCTCCGACTGGTCCCTCTACTCAGGTTCAATAGCAACCATCCTCAGATAGTATGTGCTTGCTCTACAGTCAAAGCAATTTCCGTGTGTGGGGGGTATAATCACCTCAGAAGAAAAATATTCTTACATGGCATAAACTTAATTTTCCCTCTCCCCAATATAATTCATCCTGTGTAATAACAGTAGCCCCTCAAGTAAAATTATGGTGTTTTATTCTTATATTTTTGTTTGAAATCAGTTTCTTTTTAAAAATTATTTTAAAGATGTGGAGTACAATTCAGGGTTAGGTATACAAATGTTCATTATGCAGGTACCCTTGTTGATGAGATGTGCCCCTCCCTCCCCTGGCAGTCTCCCTCAACTGCCAATCCCATTCCCCTCCCCTGGCAGTTTCCCACTACTGCCAATTCCTGAAACCAGTTTCAAAACGCCCCTAGCATAATGATGCCCTAGAGGAATTTGATGATCCTTGTGTCAAAAATTCACACACGAAAAGGAGCAGAGATCACAGTCTGAATGCTGGTGTTCAGGAAGATAATTTTTGAAAAGTATTTTGTAGAGATGGAATCTTGCTAGGTTGCCCCAGGCTGGTCTTGAATGCCTGGCTGCAAGTGATCATTCTGTCTTGGCCTCCCAAAACCCTGGGATTATAGGAATGAGCCACTATTTAGCCATTGTGTGTGTATAGGTGTATGTGTGTGTGTGTGTGTGTGTATACACACACACATACATACACACATACAATGCTCATAAAATGTGAGCATTGAGGGAATGCTACCCTATCCCGACTGCCCACAGCAGGGTCACTCAGCCCTAAGCTAGAACCTCCAGGATTAGGATGGGTACACCATGTCATTCAGACTCGAGGCTGCCGTTGGCCAAGATGGGCTGCTTTTGTCATCTCTGCACCACGCATGTATATTTGAGACACTTCATAAATGATGTTAAATGAGCACTGACATTTGCTGCTTATCACCAGTTGTCACCAGCTGGTAAAGTTAGAGACTCCAGCCACTGCTTCTTGCATTAGTCCAGGGTTGTTTGCCTTTAAGTGTGATGACTGAGTATCTTTTGGTTTGGTTTGGTGTTTTTTCTTTCCAATAATCACATTCTGTTTGTTTTTCTAATAATCACTGAATCTAAGTCTATTCACGATTTAAAAATAGTTTCCAAAATTCACAGAAAGAGACCCTATCATTTTTTTTTTTTTTTTTTTTTGAGTTGGCATCTCACTCTGTTGCCCAGGCTGGAGTGCAGTGGCACGCTCACAGTCACTGCAGTCTTGACCTGCGTGACTCAGGCGATCCTTGCGCCTCAGCCTTCCAAGTAGCTGGAACTACAGGCAAGCACTACCCTGCCCAGCTAATTTTTTTATGTATTGTAGAGGTGAGGTCTCACCATGTTACCCAGGCTGGTTTCGAACCCGTGAGCTCAGGCAATCCTCTCTCCTTGGCCTCCCAAAGTGCTGGGATTATAGGTTTGAGCCACCGTGCTTGGCCAACCCTATCATTTTAAAGTGCATTTTATAGTAGCTAATGTTTAGTCACTTTAAACTAAATTTAATTTAAAGCAAAGATAAAAACCTTACGTATATACATACAAAAATCAGTAAGGCAGGAATTATTATAATCATCATATTACTTTGGTTGATTAATGGAGACCAGAGCAGCGGCGAGCCCTTCCACAGGGATTACTCAGGTTCTCAGAAATGGAACGTGGCTGCCCTCCATCCTCCTGCAATTTCTCGCATCAGTGAGAAAACGTTGCTCTTGTGGCCAAATGTGCTCCCTGATGTTTACTTCTCTCAAGTAAGGACAAACAGACCTTTGCCTTTGTCTGGACTCAAAAGAATTCTGAGACCCCTTGCCACATCCTTCTCCTGCCAGGTTCCATTTTCTTAAGATGGCGGATGAAGAGAGGGATGAGCCCCTAAACCCCACAGTTTGTCATTGGTCAATGCGAATGTCGCAGTGCAATGCCTTCCTCATTCTGAATGAATTGTGTGAGTGAACGATTAGTGGTTCCCGCTGGGATGATGCTATCGGACCAAAACGCTGTAGATCTTCTACAGCGACACCGCAGGGCACCATGAGGCCAAGCATTGCGCAAGTGTCCCGCTCTCGTGAGTGTATGCCCCAGCCCAGTTTCCATGGCCTGTCCGCCCTGTGTGATGTGCAGAATCTCATAATCTTCACTCATTGCTGCTTAGTTGAACTGCAGACTGGAGGTTGGTATTAGGACCTGAAGCCTCTTCATCCGCCATCTTAAGAAAATGGAACCTGGCAGGAGAAGGATGTGGCAAGGGGTCTCAGAATTCTTTTGAGTCCAGACAAAGGCAAAGTCCTGTTTGTCCTTACCTGAGAGAAGTAAACATCAGGGAGCACATTTGGCCACAAGAGCAACGTTTGCTCACTGATGCGAGAAATTGCAGGAGGATGGAGGGCAGCCACGTTCCATTTCTGAGAACCTGAGTAATCCCTGTGGAAGGGCTCGCCGCTGCTCTGGTCTCCATTTGGATAGAACCTAGATTTTGAAGTGCAAAGTTTCATTAAAAGCTAGTGTCTCAACAAATAATTCTTCTTACAAATCTCAAGAAAGTCACATAAAGACAACAACCTCAAGAGTATCTTGTCCAACCTAAGTCAGAGGATGTGGCCATGTAATGACTCAGAGAATCACAGATCAAAAGGCACACAGTGGGGTCAGTCGTCCACAAGGAGAAGCATTGTAACTCATCTGAAAATGGATGAATTGTTTGCAATGGCCCCTAAAGAGCGTCAGTCCCATTTCCTGCTTGTCAGAAGTGCCTGGTCTTTGTCCTCGGGTCACCATCTCACCCGGACCCAGCATCCTGCACCAAGTGCATGGTGGGTGTTCATGTGAGTTTTCTGAACTGGACCCCTTGTTAGTTACTTAGTCTAACTCCCTAATTTTCTGTAAATGCTTAATCCAGGGTTCTTTGTTGGGCGTTTGAAGGGAGAAAGGCTGTCTAGTTTCTCTCATTGGGAACTAGAGCTCTTCCTTGGGGTTGGGTGTCCCTTCACAGATGTGTGTCCAGGGATGATGGAGCCATCAAAAGGTTATGTCCCACTGAAGCCAAAGGACAATACAATCTGGGTATTAGTCTTTCTATTCACTGGCTTTTCTAAATGTGTACATGTAGGGGTTTACCAGAGCTTTCTGCAGAGCAATCTCCTGCTCAAGTCCCCACTTGAAAAGAAAAGCAGACCCACGAGTTCCATGTGTCAAATCCTCTTAAAAACAGATGCATGTTAAGTAGCCTGAACACACCATCATATGGTATTAATCTAGATTATTGCAGCTCCCATAATTGACCCTTACTTTATCAACAATCAGTCTGACAACACCCCACCCCCTGAGCTGCTAAAATATTTGAGAATCCATTCCAGAAAATCATTTTCCCAGATTTCTGAGTAGCAACTGCTATTGATTTTATTGCATTCACCTGAGTAAACAGAATATTTTGAATACTTAATACGTTTCCCATTATTAAATATTAACAAACCAGATACTGGAGGCTTGTAAAAGAGACTCGACAATAAGCAGTGTGGATGAATTGTCCTCCGTCCATCCCACAGGCAGCTTTGAGAGACAAAGACTTGTGGAACTCGCTGTCCGGGAGTTCGCATCGTCCTCCTGTTCTCAACCACTCGACGGTCACCGTCCTCCCCAGCCCTGAGCGCTGTGCCAGACTCAGGCCCACGCTCAGCGGCATCGGGGGCTGCAGTCCCAGTCTCACCTGGGCTGGCTGCTTGCCTGGCCCATCGCGCAGACGTTCATAGGATGTCGGGACACTGAGCCGAGCTCACCCCAGAGGCCGCTCTGGGGACACGCGAGCAGATGTGAATCCACACCCCGTGCCCTGGTTCCACTTGAATACCCAGCATCACGGTGTGCCGGGAGGCCTGTGGTGTGCCACGAGGTCTCAGCCACGCAGAGCTGACTCCTGGCCTGGGGTGTCGCCGCAGGGGGCTCTGAGGCCCACCGCGCCGGGCGCGAGGAAAAGGCCGTCCTGGGATGCAGAGGCCGGGAGACGCGTGGGCCCACGGCAGCCGCGCGCCGCAGCCTCATCCCACCACAGGGGCTGCAGGGGCTGCCTCCCACAGGCTGACACGCCGTGCCTCAAATGTGTTTCCCCGATTTTCGATCTTAAATTCCCAGCCAATGCTCACACCAAACTGTGGAATCCTCCTGGGCTGCCCCAGCCCCTGAGGGGTTCTCCAAGCCCCGAGGGTCTGAGGCCTCCTTCTCCCTGCCAGCCCAGCCGCTCTTATCCATCCTCCGGGACGAAGCCAAAGCCCCTTGGAGACCACAAGCTCCCTGTTCTCGGAGGCCCTTCTGAGAGCAAAGGCACAGTGCAGAGGGCCCTCTCGTGCCCACGCCCTCGAGGACCCACGTCGTCCCCGCCCCAGGTCAGCCTGGCAGCGGGTGGGGTTGCGCCCTCCCCACCCTCTCTCTGCCCCTCCCTGACGGCCCCTGCCCTCCTTGCCCTCTGCGCCCGGGTCTTTCCCGAGGGGACGCCACGACCTCACCGGGACCACCCCCCAGCCCGGCAGCCCAGGCGCCCGGATATTTGTGCCTGGACCGACAAGTGGGCTCCGAGCGGACGTCGGGAGAGGCGGGCAGGGCAGCCGCGAGGGACTTGGGCTGGAGGTCTGCGGATCGAACCTCCTTGCCTCTGCCGGCTTTCTGCTCTCCACGCACTCGACCCGCGAAAGAACACGAATCTCCCCCGGGATGGGGCATGTTAGTCCGCAACAGTCACAACTCCAGGACACGGCTCGCCAGGCGCACCGTCAGTGTTTCCGCGGCGGCGTGGCGAAGCGGAGCGGGAAAGCATTTTTCATCTGACAGCCGAATTCTTGTCTTGCCTCTGCACTTTCCTTTTGGAACTTTGTGAATTATTCAACGTCTCTTAGTTTCAGTTGAAACAAGAGTGGCTAATCCCTACTCACAATGCTGCTGTAAAAGTCGGCAAAATCGTGGAAAACACATATTTTACTTGAGGTCTGGCCCATCGGCATCCCTTAACAAGTGGTAGCCCATGAGTAAGAACATGCAGTGTTAGGTGTTCTCTTTTTGAGTCAGTTCACCTGGGATGATGATCTTCAGCTCCATCCGTGTTGCTGCAAAGGACTTGATTTCATTCCTTTTTTCATAATGGTGTAGTACTCCATGGTGTATATACATCACATTTTCATTATCCACTGATCAGTTGATGGGCATTTAGGGTGATTCCACACATTTGCAATTGTGAATTGGGCTGTGATGAACATGTGTCTGCAGGTGTCTTTTTCATAGAACAACATCTGTTCTTTTGAGTAGATACCTAGACTGGGATTGCTAGATCAAAAGTTAGATCCACTTTTAGTTCTTTGAGAATACTCTGTACTGCTTTCCATAGGGGTTGCACTAATTCACATTCCCACCAAAAGAGTCCAAGTGTTCGCTTTTCTCCACATCCACACCAGCATCTATTGTTATTTTTATTTTTTAATAATGGCCATTCTGACTGGTGTAAGATGGTATCTCATTGTGGTTTTAATTTGCATTTCCCTGTTGAGTGATGCTGAACATTTTTTATATGTTAGTTGACCTTTTGCATATCTTCTTTTTGGAAGAAGTCTATTCATGCCATTTGCCCACTTTTTAATGGGGTTATTTGCTTTTTTATTGCTGCTTTGTTTGAGTTCTTTGTAGATTATTTCATTAGGTGCAGAAAAAGCTTTTGATAAAATCCAACATTGCTTCATGATAAAAAGCTTCAACAAATAGGTACAGAAGGAACATTCCTCAAAATAATAAAAGCCAGTATACAACAAACCCACAGCCAATGTCATCTTGAATAAAGAAAAATTGAGTACATTCCCCCTCCAAACTGGAACAAGGCAAGGAAGCCCACTTTGACCACATAGTACTAGAAACCCTAGGGAGAGCAATCAGGCATGGGAAAGAAATACAGGGTGTCCAAATGGGAAAAGAAGAAGCCAAACTATCTCTGTATGCCAGTGATATGATCGTATACCTGTAGAATCCTAAAGACTCCTCCAAAAGACTCCTAGACTTGACAAATGAATTCAGTAGTCTTAGGTTACAAAATCAACACACACAAATCGGTAGCACTGCTATACACCAATAGCGACCAAGCTAAGAATCAAATCAAGAACTCACTTCCGTTGACAATAGTAGCCAAAAGGCTAAAATACCTAGGAATATATTGAAGAGTAAGGGAAGATCTCTACAAGGAGAACCACAAAACTCTAATAAAATAAATTTCAGAGGACATAAACAAATGAAGACACATCCCATGCTCATGGATTGGAAGAATAAACATTATTACAATGACCATATTACCCAAAGTAATCTTCAGATGCAATGCAATGCCTGTGAAACTACCAATTACCAATGTCACTTTTTTTACAGAATTAGAAAAAAACACTCCTAAAATTCACATGAAGCAAATAAGAACCAGAATAGCCAAAACAATCGCAAGCAAAAAGAACGAAGTTGGAGGCATCACATTACCTAACTTCAAATTATACTACAAGGCTGTAGTAACCAAAACAGCATGGTACCGGTATAAGAGCAGACACATGGATCAATGGAAAATAACAGAGAATCCAGAAATAAACCCAAATACCTACAACCAACTGATCTTCAACAAAGCAGCCAAAAATATACACTGAGGAAAGAACACTCTGTTCAACAAATGGTGCTGGGAAAATTGGATTGCTACATGTGGAAAAATGAAACTTTCCTTTCTCTCTCCATATACAAAAATTAGCTCAAGATAGATTAAAGACCTGAACCCATAAAAATCCTAGAAGAAAACCTAGGAAAAACTCTTACAGACATCAGCCTAAGCAAATAATTTATGGCTAAAACCCCCAAAGCAAATGCAACTAAAACAAAAATAAATAAGTGGGATTTAATTAAACTAAAAAGCTTCTGCACAGCAAAAGAAATAATAGAGCAAATAGACAACTTAAGAATGGGAGAAGATTCACAAACTCTGCATCTGACAAAGGACTCATCAATTTTGAACTTGTCAACTATGATGCCTTTTAATGCTTCTGCCAGTTTTTGTTAAACCTCTTCCACATGGAGAAAACATTTCCCTTGGAGGACATTTTTTCATTAGGGAAACAAAAACGTCACTCAGATGGAGATGATCTGAATAGTCTGAATAGAGCGGATAGGGCGTAGGGGTCAAAAACTGCTGCATGATATGGGCAGGTTGTTCCTGTAAATCACTCATGATGAAATGGGCAAATGTGTTAAAAGAATCTCCCTTCCAGAAAAGTTCACTGAAGCCAGACGAAGCTTCTCACAACATGCTAGCAGGTACACTGGTGCTGATGGGTTCCTAGAACACTTACTTCATGGGGAAACCTATACTATGAAGGACCCACTCTCCAAAAAATAATTCTGGGGTTTTTTTGGGGGGAGGGGTTCCCCTTGTATAGCAAAAAACAAGAGTTTTGCATTTCAATACAAATTCAAAAGGATCTTCTACCAACCAAAGTGGCATAAAAGTTGGAAACATGATTTTCTTTCTTCCAAGACAGATGTGCTTGGCACAAAGCCCGTGTTTTGGGAATACAAAATGACAATGGTATTGATTGCCATAACAATCATGTGGTTTTGGAGCGCTCAGGATTGAAATAAAGGTATGTGTTACTTCAATCATCTGCAGGTGTGCTGTACTTAATTCATTAAAGATGGATTTCAGAGTCATTTTGAAAATATTACCTCATTGATGTGGGCAAAGTTTGCCAGGAAGTGTGCACCATACCGGCCTAAACCCACTCGATCAATGAAGCCTTTGGGGTTTCAGTAAATGCCCTCTGAGACTTGGGTGGATTGGAATTTGTGAGTAAGAGCATCTGTTAGCTCACCAGTGATCACCTGTTTTACTGAAACACCTTT
The DNA here is from genome assembly GCF_000164805.1 of Carlito syrichta. Classification (NCBI taxonomy): domain Eukaryota; kingdom Metazoa; phylum Chordata; class Mammalia; order Primates; family Tarsiidae; genus Carlito; species Carlito syrichta. The sequence goes on from NW_007081509.1 coordinate 119,786, forward strand.
GCCCCCCAAGTCAGCTCAGAGTCCCTCTTTTTCTTTTTTCCTCTTTGCCAAATCTGCATTAGGAAAGAATTCCACCATCATAGTTAGCAAATTTGTATACATAAATGTATAAGTATTTTATTTAATTTGGCTCTATATTTCACAGACAGAAGAGTATTCTAAATACTTAAATCTGAATTATGTCCTGGTATTTGTAAATACCAACAAAAAAGAGAGACAGCCTGGAGAATTTCATCTTATTCAAACTTAACTCTTTGATGAGACAGGTGTGAACATAGAGATTGCTCAAGAGGCAGCAACTTCTCTGCAAAAAGAAAGAGCAATTGTTCTAAGAAATTAGAAAGTCATTTTGTGAACATTTTAGACAAGATTACCTCCCCACACTTACAGGCTGTAGCTCAGATCTGTTCTATGAATAGAAGTGTCTTAACTAAAAAAAAATTCAGCATGAAATGCAAATACGATCGGGATTTAAAGCGCTTCAAATTATTACCAATTGTTCACATTCTAGCACAGATGTCTTCACTTTGATGCTCATGGGCTTTATCACCTTAGGAAGCCACCTTAGCTTCTTGAGCAACATTGTTCGTACTTGTAAAGTTGATAATCTCCATTCAATCCACCTTTCTTGGTTGTGATGAGCATCTGAGAGGATGATCCACACATGTTAGCTGGACATGATGCTAGCTGCTGTAGCAAGCTAACCCCAAGTACCTTAGCACAATGAGAGTCTTTTTTCTCTGTGCAAGTTTATGGGTAACCCTGCTCCATCCTCTGGGGACCTGCCACACCTGGCTGAAGGGAACGCAAGGGCAAGGACGGCGAGGGTCTCTGGGGAGTCTCAGGCACCAGTCCTGGAAGTGGCATATGTCATCTCTGCTTATGTTACAAGGGCCAGTGTCACATGTGACCTGCTTCTGTGAGGGGCCGGTAAGTGTTCTCCCCCACAAGTGACCCACAGGAAGAACACAGCCAAGTCCTGGCAATCCCTGCCAAATGCAACACCACAGCTCACTTTGTAAACTTGCGCTCTTGCTTTCAATATTCATGGCGAAATATGCATTATATATGCCAATACTTGTAGGCTGAGCAAGATGTTTTTTTCTCTTGTTGAAATCATAGTGATAAAGAATATACATTACTGCCGGGCTCTGTAGCTTAACCTGTAATCCCACGCCTTTGGGAGACTGAGGTGAGTGGATTGCCTGAGCCCGCGGGTTCGAGACTGGGCAACTTGGCAAGACCTCATCTCTACAATAAATCAAAAAATTAGCCAGGCGTGGTAGCGTGCGCCTGTAGTTCCACCTATGGAAGGCTGAGGCGGAAGGATCGCTGGAGCCCAGCAGGTCGAGGCTGCGGTGGCCAGGAGTGGCCACTGCACTCCAGTCTGGGCGACAGAGTGAGACTCCAACTCAAAAACAAACAAACAAAAAAAAACCAAAGAATATACATTACTATGTCCAAAAAATTCCCAGTTTTAATTACCTTTAAAACAGCAAGGATTCCAGTGTAATGTAAGTTCAATTAGTTTGGATGTGCTTGTCTGTTCACTGTACGATTGCACATGACATGCCCGCACTGCCCTGTGCAGATGGGCCTGGACAGACGGACAGAGCTGGCATCCCCGCTATCTTCTGGGAACCAGCCTCTGAGGTTGCAGTCTGGTGAAGAGAAAGACAAATAAAACTGCCATGAGGCGGCAATGTCACCACTGAAACTGCAATGATTCTATCAGCAGGCTCTCATTGTGCTAAGGTGATAGTATTTGGGGTTAGCTTGCTACAGCAACTTGCTGGGAAAGAAAGAGCTGGCCTGATAAACTCGAAGGGAAGACGCCTGGTGGGTAAAAGGAGCCTTGAGCTGCCCCACCCATGTCACCACCGAAACTGCAACGATCCTATCAGCTCATTCTTGGTAACTTGCCTAAAATAACAGGAATGCCAATCACTCTCTGATTGTTGACAACAAGGGAACCAGGATATGCTGACCTGAGCTCCCCAGACAAAACTCAATCAGTCCCCTGAATCCAAACAAGGCCCTGACTGATAGGTATTGGCAGATAATTGATTCCTGCTCCTCTAAAATCAGGTTTGGAAATGACAAGTATAAACTCACTTTTATACAAACCACACAAAAATAAACTCCACTCTCACCCTATGATGGAAGAGGACAGGTGGGTGATAATGTATCCCCAAGGGTGCTGTATAAACCAAAGTTACTCGACACCCTGTGGCCTCACTGTCAGGACTACCCAGGGGTCAGTGGACTCGAAGTACACTAACCCAGGCAACGTGAGCCACCCAACCTCCAGGCAGAGCAGACGTCAGGGCTGGGGGTGCGTGAGGAAGCTGCCTGCACAGACAGCAGCCCCCAGGCAAGGTCCCAGAACCCTAAGCCAGGGAAACCCAGGGAGCCCTCTACAGTGTCACGGTAGGCTCTGTGTTTGCACTTTCTGCCTGTCATCAGTGTTCCTAGGAGCTCTGAGACCCTTCTGCTCTCCTCTCCCAGGTCCTCCCCACCCCCACTCCAGCCCGTCTCCCTCCCCAGCCCGAGTGTTCCTTGTCTTTATTTTTAACGGGATAAAAAGTGGAGGGTGGAGGGGAACCTTAACCTACTGAATAGCAGGCTGACAGGATTCGTCTACACCACATCTTCTTCAGGTCGGTGGCTCTAACAATCCCTATTCCTGAAAACCTTCAATAGCACCTCATCAACAAGGGTACCTGCATAATCAATGTTTGCATACCTAACCCTGAATTGCACCCCACATCTTTATAGTAACATTTTTTTAAAAAGAACAGAATGAACATTTTTTAAAACCCTTCAATAGCATCTTATTTTAAAGCATCGACCTGTGCTTCCCACACCTTCCCCATGGGAGTTAGTGTCAACGCAAGACTGTTTGAGGGGAAAGAGTGAAATTTAATCCAGATAAAGGTAAGGGGGGAAGCATCTTTGGAGGGGTCAATTCTGGTGATAAAAATATGGAATTGTGTTGCCCCCTGGAGCTCTGGTGCTCAGTCTCTGCATCACAGGGGCTCTGCATGAGGGGAGGCAAGGTAGTTACACTACAGGGTACAGCAGGTTTCTAGATCAGCTGTGACTCATCTGAGGGCCTTGAGGCAGCCACCAGTCCCAGTAAATTAAACCTAGGCACATCTGGGGGTTCGAGTTAAGGAACTTCACTTCTGAGGAAGTGAGATGAGCCAAAAACTATGCGGTTGGAGGAGTTGGAGCTGGAACTCACGTCTCGTGACGCAGACACGGTTCAGAACCATGAGATCAGCCAACTCAGGCTGGCCGCATCCATGGAGCACTGCAGAGTGAAGCCGGGGCAGCTTTAATCCTAGGCACATCTGGGGATTCGAGTTAAGGAACTTCTGCACTTCTGCTGTTGGCGGGAGCTCAAAATCAAAACGGGGAGACAGTGAGCAGTCTGTCCAACATCACAGGGAGCAGGACAGTCTCCCGGGGTATGAGAGCCGTCTGCTTGTACAGTTTGCAAACCAGGGTGCACAGGCAGAGTGGTCGAGGATGGGTTTGTGTGGAGCCTAAATGGCCTGAGTGTCTCTGTGTCGATTTTCAGGATGTGTGCATGCAACCTGACTGCACTGGTGCAGAGCTTGCCTCCCATCCCTCTCAGGAATGTTCTGCTCAAGGTGATTTCCTGATCTTGATACCCTCCTGGGAGGAGAGAGAGCTCTCTCAGAACTCATAAAGCCAAGGCATGGAGTCCCCATGAAACCCTGCATATAATTTGATTCACAACTCCAGGCTCTTTTTCTTAAAGAGGGTGCAGACCCACATTCAATGAAAGTGTCCTAGGACAAAAGAGCCACATTCCAACTGGCTGCATGTGCACGTGTGAATGTGTGTATGTGTGTATGTGAGGGTGTGCATGTGTGTATAGTATGAGTGTGTGTACAGGTGGGTATGTGTGTGCATGTGTGTGGGCATGTGGGTATGTGCTTCTGTGTTTGCATATGTGTGTATATATGAGAAATTTTCTTTTTTTAGAATTATTTTATTTTTTATCTTTTTGAGTCAGAGTCTCACTCTGTCACCCAGGCTAGAGGACAATGGCATGATCATAGCTCACCATAGCCTTGACCTCCTGGGCTTAACTGATTCTTCTACCTCAGCCTCCTGATTAGCTAGGACTATGGGTGCATGCCACCACACCAAGCTAATTATTTATTTGTTTGTTTATGTATTTATGTATTTATTTATTTATTTTGAGTTGGAGTCTCACTCTGCTGCCCAGGCTGGAGTGCAATGGCATGCTCACGGCCACAGCAACCTCGACCTGCTGGACCAGGTGATCCTTCCACTTCAGCCTTCCAAGTAGCTGGAAACACAGGCACACATCACCATGCTCAGCTAAATTTTTGATTTATTGTAGAGATGAAGTCTTGCCCAGTTGCCTAGGCTGGTCTCGAACCTATGAGTTCAGGTAATCCTCTCACCTCAGCCTCCCGAAGTGCTGGGATTATAGGCATGAGTCACCACACCCAGCCTAATTTTTAATTTGTTTGTAGAGATGAGGTCTCACTATGTTGCCCAGCGTGGTCTCAAATATCTGGCCTCAAGCAATCTCTTCTCGGCCTCTCAAAGTGCTAGGATTATAGGCATGATCTGAAATTTTCTTTGGATAATTTTTGAAGACAGAGCCCTCAAAAATGTGCACAAAGTCAACCACAGAATTATAGCACACTAATATACAAAACAGTAGGTATGGAAGCCTAATTTTAAGAGCTGTTTAATGAGCCCAAGCTCTTTGAGCTAATTGCGGTCCCAAGGTATTTGGAGACCTAGCTTGAGTGTTAAGATAAAATAATGTACCAAAAGTTTATTATACATGCTGACTAAATTAAAGACACCTGGTAATAAGTTCTCAGGAATTTGGCAATATTAACATTCAGCTGCATTTTCTTTGTCAAGATGTACTGCCTCTCCCATCCTGTGAGGTCTCTGGGCAATATACTGAATTCATTGTTGTGACAAAGTCGGCTACCAGTGCCTTTAAATGCATAGTCATTTATCAGATTTTAGGAACCTGTGGAAACATCCTGAGCCACCTGGGGTCAGCAGGAGGACTGGGATTTGGTCAATAATCTTCCTTTGCCTCTTCCAGGGCATTGAGAACAAAGAGCTGAGACTCCCTTCCAGGTACTCCTTAGCATGCCTGTGTCTCACAGTTCCCTTTCTTTCCCCCCACCCCTTGAGTAATTTTTATTTTAAAATTGTGGGGTACAGTTCAGGGTTAGGTATACAAATATTCATTGTGCAGGTA
>NW_007081509.1:125126-144514 GCF_000164805.1 Carlito syrichta
GGTTGCTGCGACGTTCATGATTTTGTTCTTCTTTATGGCTGCATTATATTCCATTGTGTATATGTACCACATTTTTTAAATTCAGTCTTCTTTTGATGGGCAGCGCAGTTGGTTCCACATTCTTGCTGTTGTGAACATGGGTGCGATAAACATACATGTGCGGGAATCTTTTTTATAGAGTGATTTGAGTTCTTCCGGGTATATTCCCAGGAGGGGGATTACGGGGTCATATGGAAGGTCAATTTTTAGAACTTTTAGCGATCACCACACTGATCTCCACAGAGGCTGAACAGTTGCCACTTGAGAGCAGATCCCGAGAGACTTAGTATAGATGGCTTTCCCTGGCTCAGTGGCCCACGCCCAACCCCCTGGCAGTGAGCGACGCATGCAGGTTTGGAATCCCCAGCAGTACCTCAGTGGGCTTACTATGTGATGAGCCGCACATGAGATTGCCAAGACTCTACAACTTTTGGTCCATAGTGTCATCGATTTGGAATGATTTTACCTAATAAGACAGATGTGAGAGAGAAGTCCCAGAGGATGCTGGAGCAGGCGGAGTTCATGGGTTCTGCTCGGGATCTAGCTCATCTTCTGAGAACACACTTGCAAGGTTCTACCTCATGCATTGAATGCTCTTATTAACCTGAGACCCTAGAACTGCCAGCCAGGAAATAACCAGGGCTTCTCCACTACACTGATGTCTTAATTAACCTTTGCTTCCTTATTTTAGGCAAAAGTAGTTTTTTTCTCTTGAGACTAGAGACTTCTAATCTTGAAGACAGCTAGTGGTAAAGATGCCAGTTTAGCATATCTATACATATATATTCACGGGCCACATCATGACACTTCAGCAGACAGTAGACTGCATAGACTGAAAAATCCCTATTGCCTAGTGAAGCTGTAGCCATGGCAACTGTCCTAACATTGTAGCGCAGCGCATCACTCACCTGTTTGTGGTGATGCTGAGGTAAACAAACACACTACATTGCCAGTCTGTAAACGTCTAGCACTTGCGACAATGTATAGTACCTAGTACTTAATAATAAGGAACGGTGGTGCTGGCTTATGTATTTACTACCATGCTTGCTATTATTATTTTAGAAGGTACTCCTTCTATTTGTATTTTTTAAAAGGTAACTGATTAACAGCCTCAGCCTGGTCCTTCGGGAGGTATTCCAGAAGGCATTGCTATCCTAGGAGAGGACAGCTCTATGCTGTCCTTGCCCCTAAAGACTTCAAGTGGAACAAGTCATGGAGAATATCGAGGATCTTACCCTTGTCCATGTAGGCTTAGGCTAATCTGTGTGCTTCAACTTAATTTTAAACAAAAATTCTAAAAAGTAAAAATAATTAATTTTGAAAATAGAATAAAGCTTGTACAATAAGGATATAATGGAAATATTTTGTAGAGCTGTGCAATGTGTTTGTTTGTTGAAATCTCACTCTGTCACCCAGGCTGGAGTGCAGTGGCACAATCACAGCTCACCGCAGCCTCGACCTTCTGGGCTCAGGTCACACTTTCAGCCTCAGCCACCCGAGTAGCTGTGACTACAGTTACCACCATGCCAGACTAATATTTTAATTTTTAAAAAAATAGAGATGAGGTCTTGCTATGTCGCCCAGGCTGGTCTCAAACTCCAGGGCTCAAGCAATCCTCTTGCTTTGGCCTCCCTAAGTGCAGGGATTTCAGGTCTGAACCACTGCTGTGTTTTAAGCCAAGTGCTATTACAAAAGATTCAATTAGTCATAAAATTTTAAAAGTTTATAAAGTTAAAAAGTTACAGAAGCCAAAGTTAATTTATTATTTAGAAAAGAAAACTGTTTCAATGAATTTGATGCAGACTAAATGCTCAGTATTGATAGTATATAGCATTCACATTGACTTACCACCCACTCACTGGCTCACACACAGCAACTCCAGTCCTGCAAGCAAGTCCTGGTTGAGGTGTGCTGTGAAACTAGGTGCCCTGCATAGACATGGCATTTTCTTTACCTCTTTACATATTTTTACGATACCTTTTCTATGATTAGAAATGTTTAGACAAAAAAATATTTACCACTCTGTTACAGGTGGCTACAATATCCTCAGTCACATGCTATACAGCTTTGTAGCCCAGGAGAACCAGTCCATACCATACAGCCAAGGTGTGCAGTGGGCTGTGCTCTCCAGGATTGCACCATGTGTTGTATCAATGAGGAAATCACCTCATGACTCGCTTCTCAGAATGCAGCCCCAGTGTTAAAACCTATATAACCAGAATGCATCCCCAGGTTACAAAAGCTATATAACCAGGAATCAACTGGCTAAGGCTAGAAGCACACATGCCCTGCCAAGCATCAAAGCAACACTGAATTTCTACTGATGACGTGGAACTCCACCTGGATTTTGTGCACCTGAAAAAGAGATGATCTGTGTTCCAGAAACGGCTCTCTACAAAGACCACCTTCTCTGTACCACTTACATGAGACTTGAGGGGGGGGTCCCCTGTTTACCTGGACATGTCAGGCTCAGACTCTTCAAATTCTGTCCTTGGCTCTTAAATAACTGGACACCCCCCACCCCTGCCCCGAGGTGAGACACCATGGTGATGAAGCAGCCTTGGCCAGACTCTCTTCTATCCTCCAGTGCCCCACGCAGGAGAAACAAGCTCCTCACCTGCTTCTCCAGGGCATCTGCTGACCTTGGGGTAAGATGTCTTGTCAGCCCTGCTAAGCACCCTGCCCAGTATCACCTACAGGCTTCTCTTTGCCTGTGGTTACTCTTTCTCATAACAGAGAAGCACTTTCTGGCCTGACCTGGGGATGCTTGGGCGTCTCACAGCTGGAGCCTTCTCCCAACTGCAATAATCCTTCCTTAACTAAGTCCAGATTTTTGTTGTTTGACACAATAACACCTATATGTGCCCTATTTATCTTCTGGAGAAAGTGCAAACACCAGCCAACTTAATGTGCGTTCTGTAATTTGTCACTTGCAATGTTCTCGCTGTCCCTATTTCATAGCAAATGACTTCGGCTTCAAACAATCTGAGACCTGTGAAGAGTCACGCAGGACCGAAGCTGAAGGTGGCGCCAGAGGGCTTTCTTTTAACAAAGGGTGCCCACGTGTCCTAGAATCTGCAGCCCTAGGACAAACCTTGACCTTTTCCAACTTGCAGCTTTCCAGCTACCTGACAGGGACAGCCACGGTCTGACACCACGCTGGTCTCAGGAAGCATTTTGGGCAGTGTTTTAGGTTGTTTGGTCGTTTTTTGTCTTTTCCAGCCTGGTTGAGGTGTGCCCCATGGGAGTGGCTGCCGCAAGTTTTGGAAACACTGACACCCCCCCACTCCTGCAACTTACAGGGTGTGGAACGCTTTTAAATGCCACCCCGAAGTTAGCAAAACCACATGTGCAACGGCACTTGATGAGCTCTGCAGACTCACTGTCCACAATACAGCACCGCTGAGCCTTCTGTTTCCTACCTTTTTCCTGTTTGGAAATTACCTCTTGATGCCTGTGTGTAAATTTGCTGGTTTGGTTCATTCCCTGTTATCCTCTTATGTTTGATGATTTCAGAGTCTTTCTTGGCATGTTTCTTCATAACAAGAGACCCTAAATTTCAGTCAGTATGCTGCTTCCTCACCTCACATTACTTGAGAACCTGTTTCAGTGTTTACACTCAGGAAATACCATCTAAGATTTAGGAAGACACAGCATCACGGGTGGTGCTGGGGTCCCACGAAGGAGCAGGAGGGAGTGAGCCTGGTGAGGCCGGGTTCTGTGCTGGCACTGGAACCTCCAGCTCTGGGAACAACCTTGTGAAAAAATGCAAGTTTGGTGAAGGCAGGACCTGCAGAAGAATTAGAAGACTGACCGCTGAGAATAGGGGGTGGCATTGGCTTGCTGACTCCCTCATCAGGTCTATGGGAAGTGGGGCCTTTTCCATGGGTGGAAGCTCTGGAACACCAAGGGCTCCCATGCCACACTTTATGGAATAAGGTGATCACAAATGGCAAGCCAGAGGAGAACCCGGAGACCGAACTCATGGAATCACACTGCAGTCAGGTGAAATGCAGTATGTGGTCTGTAAGGCAGACTGGGCATTGCCTGTATGAAAGTGTGAACTTCCAAAGAGCAGAAAGGTGGGCATGGCAGCACACATTTATCCTTCATAGAGGCGAGCCTGACTGAGCAACGTCACACCTACTGCCTTTATCAAATTGCTGTTTCAATCACACACATTCCTGTTTGCCTGTGACTCGAGCTTGAAAACAGTCTTGACTTTCCCTTCATTTTCCTTGCTAATATCCTACCTGTGGTCAGCTCTGATCAGTTCTGTGAAGAACCTCCTGCCCGTCTCCTCTTCTTCAGCAGCCTGCAACCTCAGTGCCTGCCTGCCAGTTCATAGCTGTCCCTGCCTGAGTCCAGTCGCAGCTATACACTTGATCTGTTAGTTCATTCTCTGAATCCCAAATTGTCATTATTTTTGTCCACAAAGTCAAATCCACAGGTTCGCAAACTTTTGGCAACATTCGAACTTCCTGTTACGCCTTGGTACTAATATCCCCAGCAGGACATTTCACCCACCAGTCTTGTCATGGTCTTTCTTGTCTCTAAATATGTGATCACAGTTTCTGCCCAGTGACATATCCTGTTCATTAAGATGCACTTATGCTTTGAGGCTCAGTTCAATCCCAGTGCTACCCGAAAGTCTATGAACGAAGGCAGCCAACGTGGTCTCCTATGTAAAGAACATGAAGTTGCCTTGAATACGTCTCATTTAGCACTTAATCACAGGTGGTCTTATCCTGCTCCCTGGTGTGTAGGTCTTCTAGAAAAATATGACTTCTTTCAGGGAGAGGAAAGCTTCATACTTTGGGGTCCCACATTCCTACACAGTAGCAAGACACAGAATCACCAATCAATGCTACTATCACTGAAGCCTGGTGTTGTTTCTAATCCCACAGAGCCACAGAAGCCACAAGACCCTCACGAAATCTTGAGCTTGCAGAGCCCTCGAGAGTGATGCAACACCACCTTGTGAGGGCAGGCGTGCTCCCCAGGAGGGCAACGCTTACTGAAGTATCAGAGCCTGGGTCCATGTTTAATCCGGTGTGATCCTTGGAGCAGCACTCACCCCACCAGGCTGCTTGGAGAAGTGCAGACCCTGGTTTCTGGCCTGTGGTGTCCGACCAGCTCTTCAGCAACATGTTCACATTAAAACTCGAGGCTGCAGCACTGCCTCATTTCTCAAAGTCTCCTTAAATCCCATTATTTTATTCTGTAGAAATGGAAATTTTTCCACTTTTTCTCAGCTTCAAAGTAATAGCTAAAGGAAAAAGAGAGAGGCAGCACCCAAAAGTGTCCTGGTTCATTTGGAACCTATATTGTCCCATTGCACTCCAGAAAAAACTGAGCAGTGTGCTGGGGTTTAGTCTCTACCTGTGTTTTCTTCAAAAAACACCATCAGCTACATTTCACTTTGAACACGTTTGGTTTTATTACTGAATATACTTATACATATTGCATAATATGCCCAATATGATACAAACACATTTACATAGTAGACATCTAAAGTAGTATGTAAAAGTCAACCACATATAGTCTTGACGTATTATTTTCTATATTACTAAATTTTTTGAAGCAAAATATATTCACCTCCAACTAAACTTCTTATTTTAAAAAGCAAGTTAAAGATACCATTCAAGCAGAGATCTATAAAAATCTTTTGACTCATTCATAATGAAAAACAACCCCATAGTATAAAAGAAATTTGTCACTGTGAAATAACAGTATATAGGTATATATGTATGTAAAGCTGTAATTTTTAAAAGCATATTATATTCAATGTGTCAATGACATATTTAAAACAGAAGAATTAAAATATTAGTAATATGGTCATAATCATACTTAAAATCTTTATGGTTTCAGGCACTTTTCATCAAAATAGGTAACCCAAGTATGTTGCAATTATTATAAGTAATGAGGTGTATAGAATGTATTTTGTTATGATGTAATGAGTGTTAGTTAAAGGATAAACCTTATTTATCTCCCCACCTCGTATATTACATATGAATGGAACTTTCAAGAAAGGATGGCAGACAAAAACAGGAGGCAAGGCGAGCCTGAGACTCTCACCACCCTGTGTGGGGGATGGGCCTCAGGCCTCGGGGTTGTCACTACTCCCTAATTAAGGCTGATGTAAACCTCACACCCGTCAGAAAGAGGCTCATTCACATAACACTATGGCCTGAGACAAAGGCACATGGTTCAATTTATAAGCAGTAGGTTCTAAAAATGTTAGTGGAAGTAAATGAAAAACCTTGACCTGGGCATGTAATGGAATATGATCTTCAGATGTGTCACACACAACTGGATCAAATTAAAATAAGTGATGTGAATTCATGTATGTTGAAAAACTCAGTGTAAATGTAACGAAGACAATTTTAGGGAAATGCAGAGACCTTAAAGCCAACTGTAGGTCTAGAAGATAAGTAGTATTCTAAAATGAGTCAGTCAAATCTCTATGTGCCTTCCTGTGGACTTCCTGTCTTCTCCTTTCCTGTTCCTTTTTCTGCCTCTCACTTTCTCCCATTCACCATTTAAGAGGAATTTCATTCAACTTACAATCAAAGGTATATAAATAGCAATCAATGAAGCAAGGACAAAGTATCTTGAATCACATAATAAAGGGGTCTGTAGAATCTTTTTGGCATATGAAATGCAAAATCAAGAAATATGGAAATGCATATAAATATAAACATATGCATAGATGTGCCCAGTCACCATCGCTGGTCCCCGCTGTGAGGTCTGCCTGTCCCCAGTCCCATCCATGGCATTTGCTGTTTTCCAGCCAGTCTGTCAGTCCTGGGGTATTCACTCGTGCCATTCCCTGCACGAGGCTGGGGGTACTGAGGCTCAGGACCCAGGCCAACTCCTGTTCCCAGGCCTGCCCAAGCACCCAGTACCCTGCTTTGATGATAAAGAATATCTGAATTAGCACATTTCTATTTCTGGTGATATCCTAATGGTAGTCTTTTATATCTGATGATATCATTAGCCAATACCTATTTAAAGGTGAACTCAACTCAGTAATTAAACTTGAAGAAACTGAGTCCAGAGTGTGACAGGGTCAGCTGATGCATGGTCAGGATGACAGCTTGTCTGTGGGCAACAGGCCCTGAGTCCTGCCAATAGCTCAGCTTGGAGGAATTCCCTTAGCCCATCACAGATACTAACTGAGCATTTCCGGAGTTGTAAGTACTGGAAACAGAGGGAGGTTTAGAAAAAATGATTTCCTCCTTCAGTAATAGACATGCCCTAGAAAGAAATTAAGTTACAAAGAGACAAAATGAAGCAGCATCATGTCAGATTGTGACAGTTCCGTGAAAAATAACCTGGGGCTGTGATGGAGTGAGTGAGAAGTAAAGAGTATCCTAAAGATAAGGTGGGACAAAAAGGAAACCTGCCATGGAAGAACAAGTGGGAATCACTCCAGGCCAAAGGGAGCAAAGAAAGCAATGTCGCCAACACACCAGCAAGTGTGATGTGGCCGTGACAGTTGGGGAGTGAAGCAACATGTGATCATGTAGATCTCGTAGGAAATGGAAAGACATTAGGTGATGACCCAAGCGAATTGCAGAACACTTGGAGACCTTCAGTAGGGATAGGGCAAGATCATATTTGTTTCAAAAAGATCACTCTGGCTTGTATCAAGTACAAATTGCAGGGGCTAGTGTGGTTCCAGAAGAGAGATGGAATGAGGTGCATCAGGCATGTGGACAATGAGTTGCGGTATTAAATGTGTGTACTAGAAGAGAAGAAAATGCAACTTACTAAAGTAAACTTAGCATACTTCTCCAGTAACCATTAGAATATAATTTATAGTCAAAAATTTTCCCACCAAAACAGCACTTTAGGACTTGAGATTACCGTTAGGCAGTGTGTAGATGCATGTCTTTCAGTAATGGTTACTTTAAAAATAGAAAGTCAATGAATAACTAGAAAGGAAGAAAACGTGAAATAAATCACTAAATCCAATAGAAGTCAGGAAAGTAAAAAAAAATAACACACTATTAATAACTTGGATAGAGATAAAACATAAAATAAAATGCTTGCTGCAAACACAAATGTATCTCTCATCAAAATACACGTAAATGAACAAAACTTGTAAAGTCAAGAGCCAATGATTCTTAAATTGAATATAAAAAATACAGATAGTCAAACTTGCTTACAAGGAATTCATCAAAAATTTAAAAAAATAGATACTCCCTTATATTTGTCCCCTCAATGATTTGTAAAAGTTTGAGGTCAGTTATACTTTGAGGCATTGATGTAATTCATATCAAGTTCTTTTCCTTTCACAAAATTAGACAGGTCCATAAAACATTCGAGTCTGCAAGTATTTTTGTGAGTAGATTTTAAACTACAAATTTAGTTAATTTAATGTCATAAACTTTATGTACACTTAAATAATTTACTTTTCAGCCCTTCAAAAATTATCCATATTATGAGCACCTATGGCTACAAATTGTCCTTTACATACTGCTTTAGCTGTATTCCCTAAGTTTAATGTGTAGTGTTTTCATCGTTATTTATCTCTCTACATTTGTTAAATCTTCATTTGCTATTTCTTTTATCCATGAGTAATTTGTAGATTTAATGCACTTTACAAATGTATGCTGTTGTACATGAAAAACAATTTTTCTTTTTATCTCTAACTTAATGTTATTTCATTCAAGGAAATCTTATGTCTTACACTAACTTTTTATAATGATTTTAATTTGATCTATGGCTTGATACATGGTCAGCAGTGGAGTTTTCCACATGTACTTGAGGAGCATATGCATTTCCTAGGTTTTGGGTATGGGTTTTTATATCTGTTAGATCAAGATTGTTAATTTTGTTGTTCAGTCATCTATAGCAAAATATAAACACAACACATACACAACAAAGCACATCAGCATGTCAAGACAAATTTAGGATATTTTCAGAAAGAAATAGTGTAATATTACAAATATAGTAGTATAGTAGAAGTTAATATTAAACTAAAACTAAAAATATAGTCTTTCTAATAGATATAAAAAAGAGTGTTTTCAACAAATTAAGCAAACTTTAAAATTTAAAATTCAGTTCTTAGAAAAACAAAAGGAGTAAACATTTTAGATAACTAATAAATGATATTTACCAGAAAATAGAGCAAACATCATACTTAATCAGAAGAGAGCCAAAGATGCCACTAATAATATTTCTATTTAATATTGCAACTGAAGTCACAAACCATACTGTAAACCAAGAAGATAAATACACTCTATAAGTATTCAAAAAAAAAAACCCTGTTACTATTTGCTGATATCTTTGTCCACTTAGTAAAACCAAGGGACTATAATGAAGAAAATGATCACTTTTTATTGAACAAATTTAAGGAAGAACAATCAAAATAATCATATACTATATTCATGGTAGGTACATTCATTATAAGGATGTCATCTGTACCCTAATAAACATATACATTCTCTGTAATTCTAATAAAAATTCACAGTTTATGAAAACAAGAAAATCTTGAAAAAAATCACATGCTGGTGACTTTTTCGACTAGGTATCATGATATATTAGAAAGTTGTAGTGAATTCATATTGCCCATAAATAGTTAGCTTCTAGAAAATATAGGAAAAGGTGAGAAAACAATACACAAAAGTAGAAAGACAAACTGGACATATGTTATCACGGTAGATCTTTGGAACCCTCTAGAACCAATCCCAAAGGAACAGCAACAGAGCTGTGTTGCAGTTCCTGGAATTTACTGGGAAGTGGGATAGTTATGAAGCTTGACCAAAATTATCTCAATGCTTAAGACTTTTAAATGTGGGTGGCATATCTCTTGCTTCATGTAAGTAATTAAAATCAAATGAATGAAATGTGTTTTGGATTCCTGAAGGAAGATTGGCATATCTGAGGCATCTTTCAGTAAATGTGACTATGGGAAGATCACTGGTGCAGTTGTAGAAGTACTCATTCCTTTGTGAAAGCTAATCCTCAAAGATACAAACTTTGTCAATATAATTGAAAGTAGTAATATATTATGCTGCTCCTTTTTGTCCTGTATTGCATATTAACTTCAAAAATAATAGTTTAAAGATTTAATTATATATACAAAATGTAATGAAAGAAAAAATTTTAAGGATTGCATTTTTTCCTGTTATTGTTTTATTTCCTGACTATTACGGAGAAATAACATTTTGCATAAAGGAGGGGTGTGCTAAAAATCATCTGCTCTTGGTATCAAATAACTACAGTAAGCTATTGGTACAAAGGCCTTACTGTGTTGTTTGATACCAATTTCAAAAGACATAGTTTGCAAAAACGTTTTAAAAGCATGAGTGGAAGGTAAGTAACTTTTTAGGGAAGTTTACCTTTAAGGGGACTGGAATAGCAGGTTAGTAGGTCTACAGGAAAATGATCAAGGTGGATGATTAGATAGCTAAATAGGTAGATATCTATATATGGTAGAGGGATGGGAGACAGATGATAGATGATATATAGATGATAGAACACCAATGATAGGATAGAAGACACATAGGTGACAGATAATAGCTATTGAGAGGTGACATATAGATTATATATAGATAGAAAAAAGATAGATATGTTGATAGGTAGATAATAGATGACAGATAAGTAGATAGATGATAGATTACCGATGATAAATAGGTGACAGAACAGACAGATAATACACAGATTATATATAGGTGATATATGATTGATAGGTGAATAGATGATAGATTACAGATGATGTGATAGATGATAGATAGATGAGAAATAGATAAGTGATAGATTATAGATGATAGGATAGATAAATAATACATAGATTATATATAGATAGGTGATAGCTTATAAATAGATAGATAGATGATAAACAGATGATAGGTGATAGATGATAGAATGGATAGATAGATGATAGATGATGTTAGCTAGATCATAGATGAAAGGTCGAAAATATTGTGTAATTACTAGAAGTTTAAAGTTTGGTACAAATTATATCATTAGCAATTGACTACATTTAAAAAAATTTATACTTAAGATGTAAGATAATTGGTAACTACTTCACTTTTGAAAATTCCATATGTAAGTCTGTATTTCACATTTTCTTCCTGAAAGTCCTCTGGGGAATGTTATGCTGCATATGATGGTGCACTCCATCTGTAGGTGACTTTACAGTAATTAAAAAGGATACCATGGGTCTATATTTCCTTATATGTGAGAATGCTCACACTACACAAATTTCTATCACTTTAAAATTAGGTGATTGTTATACCTTGGGAGATTTCAATTATTTAAAATTCTGCATATAAATTAAAACTTTTAAAATATATTTATATCTTACCATTTCACATCTGGTTAATTCAAATTCATCTATTATAATTGCACTGTGATTTCAAAAGTTTTCGGAGTCATCTATTTTTATACCCCTCTAACTTGGGTAGCTTAATGGCATGTTCTGGTGATGTGACAGACGGAAATGCTTCCAGGCGAGGGAGTGTGACTGCCCCTTGAGCATGTGCAAGTGTTGTATGTGTTCAATACACATCACCCCACTTCACGTGTGAGTTTTGGTGAGCCACCGCCCTTGGTCCCTGCTGACCTGCCATTCACCTGTCCCTAGCCTCAGTAACGTGAGCATCAGGTCTCTACAGGATCTTCCAGGTGCTGGGGCTTTCCACAAGTTGCCTTGGAGTGGTTCCCACCACCCTCGCTGTGCTGCTCTCCTGGCAACTTCTGGCAAGACACTGACTGATGCCAGCTATGACTGCACAGCCCCAGCTTTTCTGACTTCTCTCTTTCACGTTGCTCAACTTGCACAGTGATAGAGGTCACAGAGCCACAATCTTCCTTTAAGACTTATGTCATTTCGACAAGCAAAAAGTCTATGCTGCCAAATACAATTACAAGATCTCTTCTTGATCAACGTCAAAAATCCCGGGGGCATAGAGGAGACACAGAGCAAGGCAAAATCACTAGTTTGGCATCTAGCATTTTGATTTAAAAATAACATCTTTTATTCATCCTTTCAATTGTTCACTTATTTAGCAAATATTTATTGGATGTCTGCTGCAAGGAAGACATTTTGAAAGATAATTATATTAAAAATTCTATCTTATACTATTTAATTGGATCAATCAAAATTTCCAGGATAATGTTTTTCAAATAACAGTGATTGTAGAAATTGTTTGTTTACTGCGCTGAGTCCTATGAGTGAAGGGTTTTTAAAAGCTTTTATGTATGTGTCTGTTAATACCAGTAAGAAGGACCCTGGCAAGTGGTAAGAGGTGAGGAACATTCAAGAATTGTCTGCCCCTGCTTTGTGTCCTTGCCTTTTGTAATCTCATGTCTGTCTTGGTTGTGTGGTCTTTGTTCCTGTTGACTGCTCCATAAATCATTTTCTCTGAAACTACTTTTTAGGGAAAAAAATGTGCAAATGATCTGGACCATCATGACCAGGGAAAACCAGGTATCATAACCAGCATAAAATCATCTGAGGCCCAGATGGAAATAAGCAGAATATCTTGTGTACAGCCCTGCCTTGAGTAGGGACTGCACCCAGCATTGCAAGCGGCAGGTTCGGGTAGAGTTTGGGGTGGTAGGTGACATCACAATAACTTCTGTCACTTGATGTCTCCAGAGACCACTTGCTCAGTCATGTGTTTCTTGTACCTTCACAAGAAGTACCAAATATAACAAGATTTGTTCAATCAGGAATTTAAAACTCAAGAGTAATGCCTTCATTATCTTAGTTAACAATTAAAATAATAATAGTATTTACAAACTCCATGCTTGCCTAGAAAACACAGCAGTAATTTGCTTTATTGAGTAATCATTGACCATCTGTTTTTGAGCAAGGTATAAACTTTTTCCATTAGAAAGTCAGTAAAGCATAATTAACACCAATGGGTGAATTTAAAGTATGAGATGCAACAAAGAGAAATCCTGCCAGGAAAGCATCTTATGCTTACACCCTGTCTTGTGGGTTTTCCTCATATCCAGTGACTGGTTTGGCTTCCTGGGCAGAGTTGGAAGTTCTTGGTGTGACCCATGGTGAGAAGGAACAGCCAGCTATTCTCTACCCTGATTTCAGGCTGAAAGACCAAAAGTGTCAGGCTCTTCCACTCTAGCGAGAGGCGAAGGCTGGCTGCTGAGGAGTGTGATGTTAGCCACACAACGGAGGGGGAGGAAAGTGATGAAGAATGCAGCTCTGCATATGGATTGCAGGTGACGACACATCACTACTTTCTACTTGCTTCCAAATCCTCACAATGCGATTATGAGATCACCGGGGACATTATGAGATCATCGGGGAATGCCTCCAGTGACATGTCATGGGAAGGCTGCATAGCTTGCTTGTAATCTAAAAGGTTCTACGTGACTGTCTCATTGGTGTATCTCTTTTCTGGCGAGCCTCGGTTCCTCTACCCACAGAGTTAGAATGGCGTCTTGACAATATTGAAATTCTATCCCACTGTTATATTTCACTCAAGTCCCTTCTTGTGCCCTTTGCTGCAGGTCATGCAAACAGACTGGGTCAAGGAAACAAAAAGGTTGCATGAATCACCTCTGTAGAAAAACACTTGGACTTTTCCTGCACTTCACTTAGAATCGAACTGATACCTACATTCGGTGCCATGTCTGAGTAAGGCAGTTTAAACCACTGTACCATTAGCATGGAAGAGGCACAGTTCTCCAACAAATGGCAGTTTTGTAGATATCCATGAAGAAATGCACAACAGGAGATACAGATCTGGACCCAACTTGATCAGTGCTAATTAATTTTATATTGAAAAATGTCTGAGTTCATCTTACTCTGACTGTGTCTAAAAAGCAACTACAATTTTATGTGAAATGACCAAATTCAAAACCCATGGGTTTTCTTTTCTTTTCTTTTTTCAAGTGAGAATGCAGGACTTATTAAGAGGCCAGGAAAGCTCCCATAGTGGAAGCAATTATTATTATGGAAGGGGGGTGCAAAAAACCCCTGGAATTTATTTATAAAAATTGTGCATTTATTCTTACATGTCACCTTCAGTCACCTTCAAAGTAATTTCCGTGTGATGTAATAAACCTATTGAGATGCTTTTTCCACTGCTCAAAACAGTTTTTGAATTAGTTAATTTTCATGCCTTTCAGTGCTTCTTCCGTTTTCTGTGAATTTTTTTTTTTTTGAGGACTTTTTTCATCTAAGTAAACAAAAAAGAGATCAGGTGAATAGGGAAGGTGGGGCACAGGGTCATGCTATTTTTTGGTCAAAAACAGCTGAATACTCAATGCACTGTGGGCAGGTTGTCTGTGTAAATCACTCATTATGAAATAGGCAAATCCGTTGAAAGAATCTCCAAAAAAAATTCCCTGAAGCCAAACGTAGCCTTTCACAACAATGTTATCTGGCACACTGATGCAGATGGGTTCTTAGAACACTGACCTAGCCGGGGAAGCCTGTACTACAAGGACCTGCCCTCAGAAGAGAATTCTGGGTTTTATTGGGTCCCCCATCATAAGTGCCCACTTTGGGCATTGGTAATTCAGAGGCAAACAAGACATTCAGCATCTTTTTCTCTAAACAAAATTTACATTGTCACATGGAAACTGATAACAAGTCAGTGCACAGTTAAAGATCATGACTGACTATGATAAGGTTCTATCAGACATAAAATTAACAGTGAGTTAGAGAATCACTCAGAGAACCTCCTGTTAAATAGGGAGGTCAAGGAAAAGAGTGAGGAAAAGCATTCCAGAAGGAATGACCAAGGAAAGGAAAAGCCTCAAGGAACAGAGACTGCTGTGCTCCGGGGCAGATGAGCCAGTATGGCCACCTCAAGACCATGGTGATCGTGACGGGTGACTCAGAGAGGTGAGGGGGGTAGTGGAAAATGGTGGGCGAGACCAGGTCACACAGGGCCTGAGGTTCGGGAAGAAAAATCAAAGCCTTTCTCTTCCATGTTGCAGGGTAACATGGAGGTGCTAGAACCCAAATGGAAAGATCATTCACACTTCTGGGTGGAAGGCAGAGTCAGCATGGGGTAGGGAACACCGGGAGGCCAATGAGAGGCTCATACAGCTTTGCAGGGAGTTTGGATGACAATGTGGTGGGAGTCGTTGCGGGGTAGATCTGGCATGCACTAGGAGACACTGGGAAGGACGCGATACGGGGTGGGAAGAGGAGGAAGGATCAAGGAGGAAACCCTACAAGACTCGTTTGAGGAATTTTACATTCAGTGTCATGAAAGGAAACAGGGGAATGTTCTGGAAACGGGGATCCAGTGCTCCACGGTGATGCGTCTCCATTCATTCACTGGACATATTTAGGCAGAGCTGACCCTTCACTTGATAATTCAAGATCTAGCACTAGTAGGGGAAAAACAGGTCCCGGTGTGGACACCCGGTGCCTTTCTGCCCATCCTTGGCCCCTCATATGCTCCTGACAGCTGCCAAGACCACAGCCGCCAGAGGCTCCCTGCAGAGTCAGATGAGGTGACACTGGGGCTTCAGCTGCAAACCATCACCACTGCGCAGTTACCAGGGCCCTTGGGCAATGCGATTAGTCTTCCTAATCACCAGGAGACCTTCAGCATTTAACTGATAAATAACTAAATTTGGTTAATACTCCAGAGTGCAGGGAAAACTCAATTTTCCTTGTCCTCTGTACTTTGGTACAATTCTATTTGTTGTGCTATTTAGCATTTGTGATGACAATATGTAAGACACCAAATTAAATGAAAAAATAAACAAGTAAAACTAATTATTAAAGATTTATGGTGGGATTTGTTGTCTAAATTCTGGAACCCCTCTATCCCCTAGGGTTTTGAGCAATTGGAAGAAAATAAATACACGAGCCTCTGCCACAGCAACTCAGGGGACGAGGCAGGTTGGGGTAAGAACAGAGCCTCAAACTCAGCCTAGGGACCGCGTTGGTTCTGATGCATCCATTCAATCACAGGGGAAGGGACTGAGGAAACTGGGTGCAGACTCGGGCTGTGGATCAATCCCTAGGGTACAAGCACTTCAGCTCGCCCGTCCAGCTGGCCCAGGGGTGTGAGGCGTCCTCGCCTCAGAGCCTGCCTGCCAGCTTTTTTTGTGAAGGTGGGCACTGGCCTTCAATGGGCATTGCAGAGGAGAAACAATGACAGGTATGATCTGATAAAAATGTCCCGGATCATCCTAATTTGCTCATTGCACATTGTATATGTGTATCAAAATATCACATGTACCCTACAATATGTACACTATTATTACACTAAAAGCACAGACTTCACCACTACATAATTTATTCAAGTACTGAGTCCGCACTTGTATCCCCTAAATCTGTAAAATTTTAATTTTAAAAAGATTTTTAAAAATGGAAATGTCCCTTCATGCAAACAGAATTTAGCCTTAAAGTAGTCACATGTCTGCACATGTTTATTAATCATGTGCTTAAGGTTGTTGACAACCTTTAGCTACTCATTAGAACTTCAGAGTTCTGCAGGAAGTTGTATGCCCTTGGCTGAAGAAACTGCTAGAAATCACCCTTGTGTGACTTCAGTCCCTTTCTCTGCTGCCAGAAGACCTCAGTGCTCAAAGAGGCTAACATGGTCTTAATTTGCTTTAGAGTGTAATGTGCACATGACATAAAGTAATAGCACCAACCCTGCCACCAGCCCACAGCAGGTGCTCTCGACTGGTTACTGCACTATCTCAACACACATTCCTCCCATGGATGTGAAGAAGGAGAATACGTCATTATTCAGGGTGCCAGGAGAGTGAGGTTTTAGCGCTGACTGAAACACAGAGCAGAAGCAGTTATCAGCAGCATCTGAAGGTTTCTCTGGCCTCCAGCACCCAAACATACACACACTAAACACCCAAAATGTTTCTTGGAACGTTTACCTTGCTAAATCCACCCTTTCCCAGGAGAAGGTCATTCAATGTTTCCAACTGGTACTAGAAACAGGGTGGATTTTAAAGGTGGGTGTCAGACCAGCTCTGTGATGTCGCCTGGCTTTAGTTCCTTATGTGTACGATGACCATAGTGATGCTCATTCCATGTTGATGCTGAAATCAGTAAATGGCATTGTCAGTAAAGACCATCACACAGTGTCTGGCCACTAAAGCTGGTCAATGACAACAGCAACTCCCCTCTCCAGTCTGGTTTTTTATATTTTAGGGGTATGCTTTTTGTATCTAAAAGGCTATTCGTGCTACCAATGACTAAACAACTTGTATCAGAACCAGACAGAATGTGAGCTTTAATCTGAAATCATGACTTAGCACAAATTTGGAAATAAGTTGTCAGACATGTTCATATTCTGGTATTTTTCAATGCCGCTATTGAGTCAATGTCATCCAGCCTTTACAGATGAGGTGACGCATTTTTAGTTTCCGTGTAAATGAACCAAATGAAGATAAAGACTGATCTTCTTACAAAACATTGTTAAAATACCATAATGCATGTTCCCTCCAACTTATTTCTAGTCTGTTTTTATCTGAAGTGTTGAAAGTAAGCTGTTGGGAGCCATTTTAAAAAATAACAGCCATCTTATATAAGCCTTCTTCCTCAGAAAAGCCCGCATGCGCCAAACTACAACACCTCCCTCACTTCCTCTCATATCACCCCACTACTCTTCCTCCTATCAAAAGCTGCCACGTCCTATCTCTGCCCACCCCTCCTTGCAATGTATATAAGCAGTCGCCTAACAATAAAATTTTGAGGCTTGATCAGAACACTGTCTTGCCTCTATTCTGCGTGTCTCCTGTCTCTTTCTCTCTTGGTCTCTCTCTCTCTTTTCACCAGCAGCAGGTAGTCCTCCTCGTGCCCACGTTTTACTTGTCCCGCTGGTCGGGACAGTAAGCACCTGGTGGGAGGTCAGGACTGGAAAATGATCTTTCATAGTGCCATAAAGGCAACCCCCAAATCTAATAAAGTAAACATTTGAAAGGGAATAACACAGAAAGAAATACAGATTTTGCTTTCATTTTAGTCTCAAATGTATGACATAGGCCTCAAAATCCCTTTTGGTCAACGTACATGGCTACGGATGCGTGACTCAGAGAGTCAGTCGTGAACCGGGCTTAGTTGCTACTCAGTGAGCAACTGATGAGATGCACACTCGGGCCTCACTTCTTCCTGCAAGGTCTGATGCATCGCCCTCAGCCACCTGACGGAAACCACCTGGAAGGTGAGGCAAGTCATCAGAGACTAGGGTCTGTTGTGTGCCTCATAGCACATTAAAATTGGAAGCAACATCTCTCATAATCCTGCAGATTGTGTAGGAACCTTGCTGGCAGCTATCTCATGGAAATATGAGCACTGAAGTATTATGAAAGTCATTCCCATGAAAAAAAGGCAAATGAGCTGTGGAGACACACACAGAGTCAAAGAAAACGGAGATTTCTGTTTGCACGTAAGACGGTTCTTCATTTTGAAAAAATGAAACAGTCTTTAAAATCTTCCTTAACTATGATAGCAAGTAAAAAACTTCCAACTTTTAGCAGTTCATGTCTCCTCTTACAGAAATTGTGAGAGATTGGTTGCTCACTGTGCTTGACTCATTTACCCCATGGGAATCTGAATGTGTGTGCCTGGAAGGACCTGAGAAAAAAAACCATAAATGGAGGACGGTGCTTGTGCTGTGCCTTGGGAACAACGGTGAGTTTACATTAAACTGTCCTGATGTGCAATAAGACACTGATTGTCTTCATGGACGCTGCTGCCCAGGAAGCAAACTGTCTCTGTGCCTGCTTCCTAGTTCATGGCAGGAAACCTGAGGGGGGTCACGTGGTCATGCTGAGGGGGCTGCCCGTGATGGGGTCATTGGCACCAGTTCTCCACGAGGCCTCCCTAACTGCCTTTGACCTTCACTTTCCTGCGGCTTCTTCCAGGCACCATGACACTCTTTGCTGTCAGAATGAATGGATCCCAAGGAGCAGCGCTTGTCCCTGGCTTTTCTTCTTAGCTTGTAGGACTCCTTTCTATAGTACTTAGTAAGAGCACAGAAACTCATGCTCCCAGTACCTCCAAATTATCCAGGGACTGATTTTAAGAGCCTGCAAGCTGCCTTCTGACTTGGAGAAAAGTTCCCTAAGGTGCGAAAACCAAAGTGTCTTGGGTTCTCGGTGACAGAAATCAAGTGGCCTCAGAGGGTCTTTAACGTTTTGGTTTTTTTAGAAAGGAAAGAGCTGGGGATGGGAGAGGTGGGGGGAGGGGAGGCTTGATCCAGGAACATGGATGCCATCGGGACTGGCCCTCTGCCCTCTGCCCACCGCCATCTCGGGTCTCCTGAAGAAAGTCTCCGCTATGAACCCTCCTCATTCTCATCACCAAACTGAGGACCACCCTGGGAGAGAAGGAGGCTCTCCTGGCTGCGGTGGAACCAAGCGGGGGTGGG
>NW_007081509.1:144534-150810 GCF_000164805.1 Carlito syrichta
CCACGTGAAGGCCTCGAGCTCTGCGTGCTCTCACAGGACCTGCGCCTCTGGGCAGGTGGGCAGCTGCCACCTGCACCCGAAGTCTGTGCACCCGACCCGGAGGAGAGGGGCCCGCGGTCGGAGGCGGGGAAGAAGGGGACCGACAGGACCGGGACGTGCGGCTCCGCGCCCCGAGGACTGACGTGCGTGTGCGGCGCTGTCTCCAGGTGTGCCCACGGGCTTCGGATGAAATCCTCAGGCGCCTGCCCGGCCGCGTCCTCGGCCCTGGCGTCACACGCCGGCAGGCAGGGGCCAGGCACGGGAGCCCGGCGGTGGGCTCCAGAGCCTGCGGGTTCGCCCGCTGAATTCAGATCACGATCCAACCCGCCGTCCAGCTCAGGAAGCGGAGTGCCAAGCGGACCCTACGACAGCGACCGCGAGGCTGCAGGAGCGAGCCGGGCTGCTGGGTCCTGGCTCCGCCGCAGTCCGGCTCCGCGGCGCGGGCGGGAGACCTCCGCCCAGGCATCCGGTTCGCCCTCCGGTGGTGACCCGCAGGGGCACCGGTGGCCCCGAAAGCTCAGCTCACTCGCAGAGGTCTGCGTGGTGAAGCAGGGGACCGTCGGCACGTGCGGCCCGTCTCCAGAAATCTCGACGTGGGCCCGTCAAGCCACACACTGCTCACTTAGGAAAGACAACCAAATCAACTACTGTTTGGATCTTCTCTGAGTCAGGGGGGGGATGGAAGGAGTTACTAGCCCTTGTTTGTTGTTTTTCTCTTGCAAAGATGAATGCTTGAATTTTTGATGACGATCAGGATTTTTAAGATAAATGAGCAATTCATTTTTAAAGCTGAATAGAGCTGTTTATTTTCAAATGGACTTCTGCTTTCTTTTTTCCCCAGATTCTTTGTAATTTCACAGTTGAATGATCACATTTTTTCTTAACCGCTTATATCCTCGCGGTTCTCAACACCACTCCAGCCAAAATGACCCTCGCGGACGGCCTCCCGGCTCACGCCTTCGGGTTGCGCCGGAGAGCCCCGGGCCCACTTCTGGGCAAAGACCCTCCCCGCGGAGTGCCGCGGCTCCCTGACTTCCCAAGTGGTCTTTTCCCTTCCGACTGCACTGCCCCGGCCATGGTGAGGCGTGTCGAGAGGGGAAGCAGCCGTGCCTTCCTTGGAACGCCTTTTCTGAAATAGCGATTCCCCCAAGCACACTGCTTTTTCGTGGTCTCGTTCTTTATGTGTTCAGTCTGTCGGCGGAAGGACGTGAACGAAAGCCTGGGCGCATCTCTGCTGTGGACAGCCTTTGGGGCTCTCCCCACCCTCTGCCAGAGCTTCCTGCGCTCCAGACCCCGCGTTGTGCGCGGAGATGGCCTCTCCGCCACAGCAGCCAGAGTCCAGGACTAGGCAATAATCACAAGACGTCCCATAGAGATAAGACAGCCTTGGAGTGGATGTTCCACGCCTAACCCAGCAATGGACCTGCATAGTTGCTCCTAGCATTGAACTTTGAGGTGGAGCACATCCCCAAAACGAAACAGGCAAAAATCTTCCCTGCTCGAAAAATGGGACCCTCGGGGGGTAGAGGAAAGTAAGTGTAAGCACAGAACAGTCACATGTCAATCGTCATAAACGGTAGAAATACTTTGAACTCGTATCATTTTGTATAACGTGTGACTCCTCTCCTATTAAATTATTTAGTGATGCAATATATTGCTAAATAGTATTAAGATCAAAATTAAAATTGCATACATTCATGGAAAGAAAAGAAGACGAAAACTTTTTCAAGGGGTTTTTTTTTTTGATACTTAATAGCACTGATAAACATTTTATTTTTTTAACTTATAAATTTTTCATTTTAAAATTGTGGGTTACAATTAAGCGTTAGGTATACAAATATCCATTGTGCAGATACCCTTGTTGATGAGGTGTGCGCCCCCTTCCCCAGGCAGATTCCCACTACTGCCAATCCCACCTCCCCGACCTCCCCCCCACCCCCTGCAGTTTCCCGCTACAGTCAATCCTTTTCTTATAGTATTACGACAGGTGTTCAAGGTCCACTTATGAATGAGAACATATGATACTCAGTTCTTTGTTTCTGTGAAAGATCACTGAGTATTATAGACTCTAAGTCCATTCAGGTTACTGCGAAGTTCATGATTTTGTTCTTCTGTATGGCTGCGTAATATTCCAATGTATATATGCACCACATTTTTTTTATCCAGTTCTCTTTTGATGGGCAGCATGGTTGGTTCCACGTTCTTGCTATTGTGAACAAGGCTGCAATAAACATACGAGTGCAGGTATCTTTTTTATAGAGTGATTTGAGTTCTTCCAGGTATATTCCCAGGAGGGGGATTGCAGAGTCATATGGAAGGTCAATTTTTAGAACGTTTAGGAATCGCCACACTGTTTTCCACAGAGGCTGTACGAGTTTACACTCCCACCAACAGTGTAGAAGTGTTCCCTTTTCTCCAGCATCTGTTTTTTCTTGAGTTATTGATGATGGCCGTTCTGACTGGAGTTAGGTGGTATTTCAGTGTAGTTTTACTTTGTATTTCTTTGATGACTAGTGAGGCTGAACATTTTTTCATGTGTCTGTTGGCTACTTGTATGTCTTCTTTTGAGAACTGTCTATTCATATCTTTTGTCCACTCTGTAATGAGACGTGAAAGACCTTTACGATGAAAGCTACAAAACAGTGCTTGAAGAAATCAAAGATGACACAAACAAGTGGGAAAATATTCCATGCTCATGGATTGGGAGAATCAACATTGTTAGGATGTTCGTTTTACTTAAGGCAATCTACAGATTTAACGCAATACCCATCAAATTACCAGCAACATTCTCCTCAGACGTAGAAACAACAATACAGGAATTCATATGAAAACATACACGCCAAAATAATCCTCATCAAATAAAACAAAGCAGGAGGTATCACACTCCCAGACTTTAAACTATACTATAAAGTTACAATAATCAAAACAGCCTGGCATTGGTACAGGAACAGGCATATAGACCAATGGAATAGAATTGAGATTCCAGAAGCAAAGTCTCAGTTTCTCAACCAACTCACCTTCGACAAAGCCTCCACCACCAACCACTGGGGAGAGGAGAACCTATTCAGTAAATGGTGCGGGGGAAACTGGTTGTCCACATGCAGAAGATTGAAACAGGACCCCTACCTATCCCCATACACAAAAATCAACTCTAAATGGATCAGAGACCTCAGCATAAAACCTCAAACTATAAGAACCTTAGAAAATGCAGGAGACACACACTTATGGAAATTGGAACTGGCAACCAATTCCTGATCAAAACCCCAAGTGCTCATGTCATAGAAGATAAGATAGATAAGTGGAACCTCATCAAACTGATAAGCTTCTACAAAGCCAAAGAAACCATCAAGAAAGCAGGGAGACAGTCTACAGACTGGGAAAAAGTATTTGCCAAGTCTATATTTGACAAAGGTCTGGCATCTAGAAACTACAAGGAACTCACATGTGCTGAAAAGAAAATCAAGCGGTTGTTGATGACAGCTATCTGATGGTCACCACCTCTTTTCATTCTGTAGGTTGCTTTACTTTGTTTTGCCTCGTGGGTCTCCAGGGCAGAACCTAGTGGCTCTTAGCTCATCGCACACCCTTCTCCTGCTCTTTTTGAGTAAATTCTCCTGCCCCTTTCTCTCCTCTGCCTCCCATGGCTTTCCCCCCTCCTCTCTCTTTTCTTCCTTTCTTCCCCTTTGCCCCCATGAACCACTCCATATTTTTTAATATGCATATTTCCACGTTATGTATAATATACACTGTCATGTTATCCACATACATTTATCTTTTCATTTTTTATAAATAGCAACATTTTGCACATTTTATTCAGTTCCTTATTTTGATCGCTGCACTCCTTGGCTATAATGTCCACCGGAGAGCCCCCGCTGTGCTTTTAAGCCCCTATGAGCACAGTGTATGTGGATCTATCTCATCCTCCTCTTACTTCTATGAGTCTTCTCGTTATACACATCGAGGCTGTTATTAGGAATCTACAGACTTAGGGTCATTAGCATCTTCTTGGACTGATTTTGTTGTCACTCTGAAGCGTGTCCCTCTGAGGATGCATCTCTTGACTCTGATACCGTTCTGGCAGCTTTCTCTCAGTATTTGCCCAGCGTGGATTTCTTCCATCCTTTTGCTCTCAGCATTTTAAGGTATGTCTCTAAGTAGAACATAATTGGACTTTTAAAACAATGCATGCAGTTTGATAACATTTGTATTTTATTTGCTGAATGCAGCACACTGCACTTACTGAAATCCCTGCTGCCTCTGACTTCAGCCCACCAGCTCTCTGTTCTTTCCATCTGTTCCATACCCCATGGCTTTTCTTTCTTTCCTATCTGCCTTCTTTAGGTGCCTTCTTATTTTCCACTTTCATAGTTTATGAGTTATAATTCTTAGTCTAATACTGAAATAATATGGTTATCCTCCAGGTTACCAAGTACTTCTCTGAGTTACGTAAGTCTAACATAGATGAACACTTCCAGCACCACCGGGACAAAACCTGGTGTGAAGATGGCTTCCTTCCATGCCCCTCCCTCTTGGTGCTATTGCCTCTGGACACTTTTATTTCATAGGTATCGAATCCAGCAAGCAATTGTTATTCTTTTATACAGAAAATATTTCTTTATATTGATCCCGATATTGGTGATTTCTGTTGCTCTCTTTTCTTCCAAGCTACATTTTTTTCTCTTTCTTTAAGAAAAAAAATCCGAGCAACCCCCTCAGTTCCCCTTCCACTTTGGGAGCTTTTCTGTTCTCTCAGTAAATCCTGCTTTCACAAAAAATAAAATCTACTTTTGTGGGTTTTGCTTATCATGAACTCTCAATCATGGTTTGAAAAAATAAAAATTCTGCCCCCTTCATTCATTTAAACTTTTTATTGTAGAAGATTTGAAACTTTCTCAAAAGCAAGGAAAATATGACAATAAACTCACATACACCTGCATCCCAGCTTCAGTAATTATGAATTTATGGGACTTATCTGAACGCCAGTTTCCCACCTCATGTTTCCTTGGATGAGAGTCTCAGGCATCTTGCCACTTTATCCATAAGTTTTTCAACATGTTCTCTAAGAGATAAGAATTCCAAAATGTGTAATCTAATAATATTGTCACACTCCTAAAATCTATTTTTTAAAAATACAATATTACATTACTGTTCAAAGTCTCCCAATTTTCTCATAATTTTATTTTCAACAATTCTGTTGTTTGATCAGAATCCAAATAAGATAAATTACAACAAGTTGCAGACACGTTTCTTACACGTCTTTTGATCCACAGGACTGTCTTCAGCGCCTTCTTTCTCTTCTGTTTATCAGTCCAGGAAACGAGGCTTTTTGTCCTGTAGGACTTCAAGTCTAGAATCATCCTGATGGCCTTTCACTTATTTCCATTTCCTGAATTTCCTGTAAAGCGATAAACTGGGAGGCATGATCCTATTTGGGTTTGATCTTAATTTTTGGCAAGAACATTTCACAAACTGTATTGTCCACTTCCATCTGGAGAACATGATGTTTTGTTATGATTAATGCAAACAGGTTAAAATGTTTGCTTTTCATTTGTTTTCTTTTGTTTTGTTCTAATTTGATATTTTGCTTCGTTAACATCACTAAAATGATCGGGCTGGGTCAAAAGTCACATGCAAGCATAATTTGCTGAATATCTCTAAGTTCCTCTCTGTTAGCAATGTGTTCTCTTGCCTTCCATGGGCAATGTACACACATGTCTGTGTCCTCACAGTTGGAACGGCAGAGTACATGGTCACTCTTCTGGATTTGTGCCAATCTGTTGTGTGAGAAATTGTATCTCAATGTAATTTTAATTTTTATTATTATGAGTACGTTTGAATATGTTTCTTGGTATTGTAAAAACGCTTTTGTGTTTCTTTTTCTGTGAGTTATCTGATGTTAACTCCATCCTATTTTGAAGATTTTTCTGTTTTTGAACTTTTTTCATTTTTTATGTGTTACAAGTATTCACATTAGTACTATTTGTTAGTGCTTTGTTAAAATATTTTTGTAAGTTTGTCGTTTACTTTGCTTAGTGTTTTTTGGCATGAAAATATTTTATTTATTAATTTACTTATTAATATATTAATAATTTTCCTTATTGCTTCTGGACTTTAAGTTTTATTCAGTAAAAATTCTCTAGTCTAGCCAGGCTCAGTGGCTCAGCCTGTAATCCCGCGCCTTTGGGAGGCTGAGGTGAGTGGATTGCCTGAGCCCGCAGGTTCGAGACCCGCCTGGGC